>NW_021192905.1:0-858 GCF_002162155.2 Triticum dicoccoides | reverse complement strand
CAGCGGCGTCGGTCTCGTAGTCTACCGAAGAGAAGAGGGGGAAGAAACAATAAATACAGTGCAAACATAAGCATGACAACACCAGACATGATAAAGAGCGAAGCTAGTTGTGTCCTAACGCAGTATGAGGTGATGCCGGCGAAGGGGGAAAACATCCGGGAAAGTATTCCCGGTGTTCCGTGTTTTCGGGCAGAGGAGCCGGAGGGGGAAAGTTGCGAGTTTGATATGTTAGGGGTTTGTGGCGGACGAACGGGTTGCGTATCCGGAATCGTCTCGTCGTTCTGAGCAACTTTCATGTTGAAAATATTTTAATCCGAGTTACGGATTAAAAGATATGATTTTCTAAAGATTTTATTAATTTCTGGAATTTATTTAATTATTTAATTAATTCGGAAAATGGATTTATGACGTCAGCATGACGTCATGCTAACATCAGCAGTCAACAGGGGTTGACTGGGTCAAACTGACGCGTGGGTCCAATGGGACCCACCTGTCATGCTCTGTTAGGTTAATTAGGATTTAGTTAAACTAATTACTGTTTAGTTAGACTAACAGGTTAATTAGATTAATTAAGCAGGATTAATTAACTTAATTAATTTAGTTAATTAATTAATTAACTATTTATATATATATATATTTAATTCTTTTTCTTTTTCATTTTTTTTAAAACGTTCTGGGGCGTGCCCCCCCCCCGTTCAGTGGCACAGAGGCCATTCAGGGCGCGGGCGACGGGTAACGGGCGCGCCCCGTTCGGGCGCACGCCCAGGGGCATGCGGGCGTGGGCGGCGGACCTGGCAGGTCGCCAGGCCGGCGTGGGCGAGGCCAGCACGGGCCGGCCGGTGAGCGAGCGGCGGCGAG
>NW_021192904.1:0-524 GCF_002162155.2 Triticum dicoccoides | reverse complement strand
AAAAACAGAATGTCCGCACTGCGCCATTCAACCAAGCGCACTTCGTGCGTTAGCGCGAGGCCGGGCAGGGGGTGGGGAGGGGGGGTCGTGACCCCCCCCTCCCCATTCCCCTGCGAGGCCGAGCCTGGAACCAGGCGGAGCAAGCGGTGACACAGCTTGCCGCGGCACCGCATGCGTAGGCGAGTCTGTCACACCCCGTCGCCCCCGGTCTATCTTAGGTGTGTGGCTCTGGGGTTGCGTGCGTCCCATTTGATGAAAAAATAGAATGTCCGCACTGCCCCTGTCAACCAAGCGCACTACGTGCGTTAGTGCGAGGCCGAGCAGGGTGTGATGAGGGGGGGTCGTGACCCCCCTATCCCCTTGCGAGGTCGAGCCTGGAACGAGCCGGAGCAGGCGGCGACGCGGCTTGCCGCGGCGCCGCATGCGTACGCGAGTCCGTCACACCCCGTCGCCCCTGTCTATCTTAGGGGTGTGGCTCTGGGGTTGCGTGCGTCCCATTTGATGGAAAAACAGAATGTCCGCGC
>NW_021192903.1:0-1478 GCF_002162155.2 Triticum dicoccoides | reverse complement strand
TATATTATGGCACTCCCAATGACTAAGGGGGTGTTTGTTTTCAGGGACTTTTTGGTATAGGGACTAGAAAAAGTCCCTCTTAGAGACTTTTTAATCAAACAGGAGGGACTACTAGAGACTAAAAGTTGCTTTTTGGAATTAAATAAAGAAGACTCTCAAGGAGAGTCTTTTTTGGGAATTTTTGGAACTTTTCCAACAATGCCCCTCCCCGCACCCATTGCCCCACCGCCCCATGGTGTTGTTTGGATGTTATTTTTTGTATACTAGGGGGTAACATGGTCATTTAAGAACCTCTAGGGAGGGACTAGGGACTTTTTAGTCCCTGAAAACAAACAGGGAGGGACTTTTTTGGGCTAGGGACTTTTTAGTTGGGACTGGAAAAAGTCCTACGACTTATGAACCAAACAGGGCCTAATGCCTTTTATTGGATGGGCTCCAGGTAGCCCATAATTGTTCTCTCAATAACTTACTTTTCATGTGGCTAACAATACCAAAAATAATTGTGCATACACTATAGATTTATGCTTATTTTTCATTGGGTTTGGTAGATCAAAGTTTTGCATACCAATATAGCTGAGTTGTATAAATTTTTAGGCAACTCATGTTATGCACAAGTGTAATTTCTGTTTTCTAACCTTTTGTTTTAAGTTATTAAACCGACTTACAAATACTCTTTTTTGACTAAAACTATATGCGCTAACAAATTTTCTAGCCTACTTTTAGCGTAATATTACTTAGTTATAATCAAGTTGATGAAGATAGGCAATCTTGGTCATTTCCGTGCACATCTATTTCAATGGTGGCCAATACCTATCCAACCAATTTTTGGGGCATGACCAGAACTTTTGTGTTTGTTTGGAGAGTTGCAAATACTTTGGCTTCCTAGTGCCTCTATGGCAAGTCTATTTCATTTTGCTTGCCAATATTGGCAAAATCTTGGACAAAAAGCTTTACCAAAATTGTGGCTAACCAATGTAGGGCAGACTTGGGCTAAGTACAATTTCTTGACGAGGTATTTGCCGAATATAGTAGAATGGGTTTACACATGAGAAGGTTAAGGTCAAAGGTGGAAAGGGCTATAGCCTTGGGGCACTTTTATGTGGTGCTTATTGGGAGCACTGGCAATGCACAACTCACTTGGGGCAACCATGCCGTTGGTAGCTCACTGTGCTACAAAAAATGGGTTGCAATCTTTGTTACCAACTATATAATATATATTTTTCCTAGTTCATTAAAAAAATGTTATAATCAAATTAATAAGAAAGTGAGTAAATTTTTTGTTTGGCTCAAAAATGCACCAAAAACATTTCATGATTTGTTTTACCAAAATTACGTAGTTTTAATTATAAAACTGTTTGTATTTTATAACAAAGTTCATTTAACTATAAAAATCACAAGTTCTTAAAAATGTTCATGTAACTATAAGAAGTGTTCACACATATATAAAAATGTTCATGTAATTAAAAAACTGTCCAAAC
>NW_021192902.1:0-935 GCF_002162155.2 Triticum dicoccoides | reverse complement strand
TTTTTTTGAAATTACTACGAAACCCAACAGTGGCATCCGAGCCTAGGTTATTGATGTTGATGTTATATGCACGAGTAGAACACAAGTAAGTTGTGGACGATACAAGTCATACTGCCTACCAGCATGTCATACTTTGGTTCGGCGGTATTGTTGGACGAGACGACCCGGACCAACCTTACGCGTACGCTTACGCGAGACCGGTTCCCTCGACGTGCTTTGCACAGAGATGGCTTGCGGGCGACTGCCTCTCCAACTTTAGTTGAACCAAGTATGGCTACGCCCGGTCCTTGCGAAGGTTAAAACGGAGTCTATTTGACAAACTATCGTTGTGGTTTTGATGCGTAGGTGAGATTGGTTCTTACTTAAGCCCGTAGCAGCCACGTAAAACATGCAACAACAAAGTAGAGGACGTCTAACTTTTTTTTGCAGGGCATGTTGTGATGTGATATGGTCAAGGCATGATGCTGAATTTTACTGTATGAGATGATCATGTTTTGTAACCAAGTTATCGGCAACTGGCAGGAGCCATATGGTTGTCGCTTTATTGTATGCAATGCAATCGCGATGTAATGCTTTACTTTATTACTAAACGGTAGTGATAGTCGTGAAAGCATAAGATTGGCGAGACGACAACGATGCTACGATGGAGATCAAGGTGTCGCGCCGGTGACGATGGTGATCATGACGGTGCTTCGGAGATGGAGATCACAAGCACAAGATGATGATGACCATATCATATCACTTATATTGATTGCATGTGATGTTTATCTTTTTATGCATCTTATCTTGCTTTGATTGACGGTAGCATTATAAGATGATCTCTCACTAAATTATCAAGAAGTGTTCTCCCTGAGTATGCACCGTTGCGAAAGTTCTTCGTGCTGAGACACCACGTGATGATCGGGTGTGATAGGCTCTACGTTCAAATACAACGG
>NW_021192901.1:0-4713 GCF_002162155.2 Triticum dicoccoides | reverse complement strand
CCCCCCCCATCACCATGAGCTCCAGCTTCAACGCCAACCCCTTCCCTTGGGGTATTGGCTAGAGGGCCTTCCTCCTCGGGTGGACGGCTAGTGACCGGACCAAGTTCAAGAACACCATGGAGGTGTGCTCGAACTTCGGCTCCATGCCTGACATGCAGAAGGAATCAAATGAAGTGCTCATGAAGGCCACTGCAGAAGAGCTAAAGATGTTGATTCCTGACCCAGCGAAGGGGGCGATGGCAGTTGACATCATTTGCTGGGCCATGAATCAGGCCGTCTCCGAGGACACTAAACAGAGAAAGAAGTGGTGCAAGTACAAGACCTACTGGGCTTCTAATGACCGTCGTGCGATAGTGTACTGGGAGACGGCTATCGTGCTGCCGGCGGTCACCGGTAGGGAGCCTAAGGAGGAGGAAGAAGAAGCGGTGCAGATGCCAGCGTGGGTGCTGGAGCCAGGGCGTCGTCCCTGGCAAATTGACCTGGACTTCATCGAGGACGGTGACGACGACCCGCCGGCCCGCACGGCGATGAAGAAAAAGATGAAGGCCAGCGGCTCGACCAGCCGCTCCGCACGCCGGTGATGGCCGCTCAGCCGGTGTCCGTTGTGTACCCCCTATCCCCTATCCCCTATCCCCCAATCCCCCTTCTGCATTCCGATCTTGCATCTATGAACTCGTATGAACTGCTATGAACTAGTATGAACTACCCCTATGCTCTATGAACTAGTATGAACTCGTATGATCTGCATTACGATCTTGTATCTACCTCTATTCCCCGTTCCCCTCCGTCGTGGGTCGAATCTATCGCCGGATCGAACGGGATAAAGTTTTGCATGTCGAAGAGAGAGAAGTGCTTACCGCCATTGCCACGGGCCAACTGCTGATCCGCTCGCCGGTGATGGAGTCCGGTGGTTGATACGTCTCCAACGTATCTATAATTTTTGATTGCTCCATGCTACTTTATCTACTGTTTTGGATTATATTGGGCTTTATTTTCCACTTTTATATTATTTTTGGGACTAACCTATTAACCGGAGGCCCAACCCAGAATTGTTGTTTTTTTGCCTATTTCGGTGTTTCGAAGAAACGGAATCAAACGGAGTCCAAATGGAATGAAACCTTCGGGAACGTGATTTTCTCACCGAACGTGATCCAGGAGACTTGGACCATACTCCAAGAAGTAACAGAGGCGGTCACAAGGGTGGGGGGCGCCCCTCCCCCTAGGCGCGCCCCCTGCCTCGTGGCCCCCCTGTTGCTCCACTGACGTACTCCTTCCTCCGATATATACCTACGTATCCCCAAACGATCAAAATAGGAGCCAAAAACCTAATTCCACCATCGCAACTTTCTGTATCCACGAGATCCCATCTTGGGGCCTGTTCCGGAGCTCCACCGGAGGGGGCATCCACCATGGAGGGCTTCTACATCAACACCATAGCCCCTCCGATGAAGTGTGAGTAGTTTACTTCAGACCTTCGGGTCCATAGCTAGTAGCTAGATGGCTTCTTCTCTCTTTTTGGATCTCAATACAATGTTCTCCCCCTCTCTCGTGGAGATCTATTCGGTGTAATCTTCTTTTTGCGGTGTGTTTGTTGAGACCGATGAATTGTGGGTTTATGATCCAGCTTATCTATGAATAATATTTGAATCTTCTCTGAATTCTTTTATGTATGATTGAGTTATCTTTGCAAGTCCCTTCGAATTATCCTTTTGGTTTGGCCAACTAGATTGGTAGTTTTTGCAATGGGAGAAGTGCTTAGCTTTGGGTTCAATCTTGCGGTGTCCTTTCCCAGTGACAGAAGGGGCAGCAAGGCACGTATTGTATTGTTGCCATCGAGGATAACAAGATGGGTTTTTTATCATATTGCATGAATTTATCCCTCTACACATGTCATCTTGCTTAAGGCGTTACTTTGTTATTAACTTAATACTCTAGATGCATGCTGGATAGCGGTCGATGAGTGGAGTAATAGTAGTAGATGCAGAATCATTTCGATCTACTTGTCTTGGACGTGATGCCTATATACATGATCATACCTAGATATACTCATAACTATGCTCAATTCTGTCAATTGCTCAACAGTAATTTGTTCACCCACCGTAGAATATCTATGCTCTTGAGAGAAGCCACTAGTGAAACCTATGGCCCCCGGGTCTATTCGCATCATATCAATCTCCATCACTTTATTACTTGCTTTGTTTTTACATTGCCTTTTACTTTTCACTTTGCATCTCTATACCAAAAATACCAAAAATATTATTTATCATCTCTATCAGATCTCACCCTCGTAAGTGACCGTGAAGGGATTGACAACCCCTAATCCCGTTGGTTGCGAGTAGCTATCGTTTTGTGTAGGTACAAGGGACTTGTGCGTGGTCTCCCACTGGATTGATACCTTGGTTCTCAAAAACTGAGGGAAATACTTATCCTACTTTGCTGCATCATCCTGTCCTCTTCGGGGAAATCCAACACAGTGCTCAAGAGGTAGCAAGAAGAATTTCTGGGACCGTTGCCGGGGAGGGATCCCATCACCGGTGGCCATCTTCATCATCCCGGTGCTATCCATGACGAGGAGGGAGTAGTTCACCCTCGGGGCTGAGGGTATGTACCAGTAGCTATGTGTTTGATCTCTCTCTCTCGTGTTCCTCTATGACACGATCTTGATGTATCCCGAGCTTTGCTATTGTAGTTGGATCTTATGATGTTTCTCCCCCTCTACTCTCTTGTGATGAATTGAGTTTCCCCTTTGAAGTTATTTTATCGGATTGAGTCTTTTATGAGAACACGTGATGTATGTCTTGCCGTGATTATCTGTGATGACAATGTGATATCATGTGACACTTGATGTATGTTTTGGTGATCAACTTGCGGGTTTTGTGACACTGGCAACCTATGCATAGGGGTTGGCACACGTTCTTGACTCTCCGGTAGTAACTTTGGGGCACTCTTTGAAGTACTTTTATGTTGGTTGGATGAATCTAAGATTGTGTGATGCATATCGTATAATCATGCCCACGGATACTTGAGGTGACAATGGAGTATCTATGTGACATTAGGGTTTTGGTTGATTTGTGTCTTAAGGTGTTATTCTAGTACGAACTCTTTTATAGATTGATCCGAAAGAATAACTTTGAGGTGGTTTCGTACCCTACCATAATCTCTACGTTTGTTCTCCGCTATTAGTGGCTTCGGAGTGACTCTTTGTTGCATGTTGAGGGCTTGATATATGATCTATCTATGTTATTATTGTTGAGAGAACTTGCACTAGTGAAAGTATGAACCCTAGGCCTTGTTTCCTACCATTGCAATACCGTTTACGCTCACTTTTACCACTTGTTACCTTGCTGTTTTTATATTTTCAGATTACAAAAACCTATATCTACTATCTATTTTGCACTTGTATCACCATCTCTTCGCCGAACTAGTGCACCTATACAATTTACCATTGTATTGGGTGTGTTGGGGACACAAGAGACTCTTTGTTATTTGGTTGCAGGGTTGTTTGAGAGAGATCATCTTCATCCTACACCTCCTACGGATTGATAAACCTTAGGTCATCCACTTGAGGGAAATTTGCTACTGTCCTACAAACCTGTGCACTTGCAGGCCCAACAACGTCTACAAGGAGAAGGTTGCGTAGTAGACATCAAGCTCTTTTCTGGCGCCGTTGCCGGGGAGGCTCACGCAAGCAAGTCAACCATACCAAGTACCCATCACAATCCCTATCTCTCGCACTACATTATTTGCCTCCCGTTTTCCTCTCCCCCACTTCACCCTTGCCGTTTTATTCGCCCTCTCTTTCCCAATCTCCTTCTCTTTTTTCCGTTTGCCTTTTCCTCGTCCGTTTGTTTGCTCGAGTGTTAGTTTGCTTACTTGTCGCGATGGTTCTACCTAAATTTGGTGATCTTCACCTTAAAAGGCTAGAGGAGATCGAAAGTAATGTCAGAAAGTTTATGGTTTTGCAATTTGAGCATAATAATTTCTTTAGAAATGAGCTTAAGGAACAAAAAGGTTTTATGAGTTATATGAATAAAGAACTCGATGATATGTCTAAAGAATTTGATGGTATAAGAGCCCAAATTGCTCGTCTTGAAAAGATGACCGCTGAAATTTCGGATATGCAAGCTACCTTAGTCAATAAAATGGCCGCTAAACCGGATTCCTATGAAAATCAAGATGAATATCTAAAACTTATTGATGTGTCCCCCATTAAATCTTCGTTTTGCAATATGAATCTTGATGAAACTGAATATGATCTTCCTTTACCTAGAAGGCGTTCTAAGAATTCGGAGTTTCTAGATCTTGATGATGAAATTGATGAAAGTGGGATTGAAAGAAATAAAAACCTAGATGTTGCTAAACCCACTATTTTGGATCTCAAGGAATTTAATTATGAAAATTTCTCTTTGATTGGTTGTGTTTCCTTATTGCAATCCGTGCTAGATTCTCCTCATGCTTATAGTCAAAATAAGGCCTTTACCGAACACCTTGTTGATGCCTTGATGAAATCTTATGAAGAAAAACTTGAGTTGAAAGTTTCTATCCCTAGAAAACTCTATGATGAGTGGGAACCTACCATTAAAATTAAAATTAAAGATTATGAGTTTCATGCTTTGTGTGATTTGGGTGCTAGTGTCTCTACTATTCCCAAAACTTTGCGTGATTTGCTAGATTTCCGTGACTTTGATGATTGCTCTCTAAACTTGCATCTTG
>NW_021192900.1:0-1199 GCF_002162155.2 Triticum dicoccoides | reverse complement strand
TTCGTTCATTTGCTAATTCTTACCGGTGATGCACCCCTACTTCGATCATTTTCAATTCTTACGGTGGTTCTTTCAAGATCTCTCTTCCTTGTTCATCATATCAATTCATTTGTTGTTCCAATCCTACCGGTGGTTCGTTGAAGACCTTCTCAAGTTTTGATATATCTCTTTTAATCCTTTCTACGAGAATAAGTAGTATGCCAAATCCGTTGATTGTCATCAATTTAATTGGTGAAGGATAAGCATAACATAATTCTTATTCTTGTTCATCCAAGTGATTAATTCTTTATTCCGGAGGCCCTTAAAATTCTCGGTTTCATTTGTTTCATCTTCTCTTTTTCCCGGAGTTCCAAGCTCTAATTATCACGGAGATCCATCTAAATCATTGCAAGGATTCACCTTGTGTTTTCAATTTCTCTTTCTTTTCATTCCTTTTGTTTACCGGAGTTCTTCATGGAGGTTCTACATGATGATTCATCAAGGATTTAATTCCTTCTCAAAGTTTTCATCAAGATTCATTTCTAGGGAGCTCAAGCTTTCTTCATATTGTAATCCAGAGTGCAATTTCTTTCTACCATATTATCGGAGGTGGTATTATGTCATTCTTGATAATTTGAGTTCATGTTCCATGATTCACATGTTGTTAAGAATGAGTTATTTTTAAATCCATCAACCTCGTTGTTGGAGTTATCTTGTGTCATATTTCACCTAAAAGCCTTCCATTGGGAATGTTGCTATTTGTGGTGCTTGCCAATGATCCAAGTTATCTCTTATCATCTTGGTGGAAGAAGTTTTCATCTCTTCATTGATCTCAAGCAAGCAATTGTTTCCGTTAGTGGCCGGTTGTCACCTCATAATTTTGAGATGTTTTCCATAAGCCCACTACAAGCTTGTGCTTTTCGTTGTTGATTTTCCAACAACTCCGTTCAATTCTTCTTTGCAAGGATGCTTTCCAAACTCATTTGTGGCAGAAGTTGGCATTTTCTTCTCCATTCTGTTATTCCAATGATATATCTTCTATTATTTCTTTCGGAGGCATTGTGACGTTGCTCTTTTCACTCACCATCTCGATTCGTGAGGATCGTGTTCTTTTCTTGCTTATCCATTTAACCGGAGTGTCGTGTTTTCATTCGAGTTCTCTAATCTTATCAAGTTTTCCCTCCTTCCTCAACTGGAGAGCTGTCTGAAATCCTTCTTAC
>NW_021192899.1:0-1073 GCF_002162155.2 Triticum dicoccoides | reverse complement strand
AACTGATTTGTTGGAAATCATACATACTGATGTTTGTGGTCCAATGAATGTTGAGGCTCGCGGCGGGTATCGTTATTTTCTCACCTTCACAGATGATTTGAGCAGATATGGGTATATCTACTTGATGAAACACAAGTCTGAAACATTTGAAAAGTTCAAAGAATTTCAGAGTGAAGTGGAAAATCATCGTAACAAGAAAATAAAGTTTCTACGATCTGATCGTGGAGGTGAATATTTGAGTTACGAGTTTGGCCTACACTTGAAACAATGTGGAATAGTTTCGCAACTCACGCCACCTGGAACACCACAACGAAATGGTGTGTCCGAACGTCGTAATCATACTTTACTTGATATGGTGCGACCTATGATGTATCTTACTGATTTACCGCTATCGTTTTGGGGTTATGCTTTAGAGACGGCCGCATTCACGTTAAATAGGGCACCATCAAAATCCATTGAGACGACGCCTTATGAACTGTGGTTTGGCCAGAAACCAAATTTGTTGTTTCTTAAAGTTTGGGGGTGCGATGCTTATGTGAAGAAACTTCAACCAGATAAGCTCGAACCCAAATCAGAGAAATGTGTCTTCATAGGATACCCAAAAGAGACTGTTGGGTACATGTCAGGACCCCGACTCGATGTCACATCGATCTAGCCGGTAACACTTCATATCACTTTGCGGCCTCACGCACGGTATTCCCACGGGTGTCGCCTTACCTTTACCCGGGACCGTTTGCGCCTTTTGGCTCACGTATATGATAGTGTCGCTAGCATCCATATGATAAAGAGCCCGGGCTGACATGACTAGTCGTAAACCCAAAGTGGCACAGACTTACAGGGACAGGCATCCATGACCCAGCTTCGAACGTGTCGGTCATCAGCAAGTGGGTCCGGGCTGTAGCACTGGGCTAGCAGGACTCCGGTAAACCGGGCTGTAGCGGGCTAACAGGACTCCGGTACTCAAAGCGTGACATTTCCCCGAAGGGACAGACACAGGAACGAAGAAGGACACATGCCGGCCAGCCTAAGTGTTCCAGAGCAGTAGCAAGCTACCATGGCTCAGCGGTAACACT
>NW_021192898.1:0-1181 GCF_002162155.2 Triticum dicoccoides | reverse complement strand
AGCAGCAGGAGCCACAGAAGTATCAACAGCAGCACCAACAGTTTGGCCAAACGCAAGAGGAACACGGCTTGCTCGGCGGAGGTCTGCTTCGCGACGTGGAGGTAGTCGTTGTTGTTGTTGTTGGAGAGGTGCGTTAGGTGCAGCGGGTGGTGGTGGTGGAAGACGCGCGAGCAATTCATTAAACTTGTTATCGAGCTTTGTTTCGAACGTCTTCTCAAGGCCAGTGATCTTCTCCATGGCCTCTTCAAAATTGTTCAGCACATCTTGCACCTGTTCAGTCATCATTTGCTGAAACTTATCATGAAGCTCCTTGTTCGATAAATTCTCCCAGTCAATCTCGTCGGCTTGTGATCCTGGCATGGTTAGCAGAAATAGAAACACACAAGAATATGATCCTACAGACTACGAACAAGTGGTGGTGGTGGGTGTCACAAATCCGTCAAGCAAATCTCAAATTCTTACTAGTTCTTACCCAGCAGCAAGCGGTGATCGGCAACCGTTGTAGTCAAAAACTCTCAAAGCTTGGATAGAGCGATTACCAGGGAGAGTCAAACGCACGACGTAGATGTATGTGGAGCTGGGAAGGCTTATAATATGGTAGCAAAAAGGGTCAGCAATAATCAATTCAGAGATGCAAAGTTGAATAAACGCTCAACGACGGTACTGTGCTGGTCCTAGGCTAGACTGTGCTAGAGACGCGAGCCTAGAACACTAACAAAATCACGGCGCGGCACGTAAACAAGGGAAAAGCACACTCTGAATTTTTTTTTCGCTCTTTTTTTTGCGCTCTTTTTTTTTGCGCTGCTTTTTTTTTGCGAAAAATCACTATAATGGCGAGTGTCTCAAAACTCTTCCTAGCTCAAACTGACAGGATGGGCACGAAATTTTTTCGACCAATTTTTTTTTTCGACTGCCCGGACCCAAAAACTGGAAACGGGTCAAAAAAAACTTCCTATAATGGCACCTGTCTCAAAACACTCAGAAACACCTAAAAATAGGATAGCCAGAAATTTTTTCGAAAAATGCGTTTTCGAAAAATTTTGGGCCTAAACGGAGCGTGGCTACCCGACTCCGGCAAGGAAACACGAATCGGAATCTAGATGGATCCCGAAAACAAACCTAATAAGCAAGGAACTCGGATTGGTGGTGGATATATGGTGGTGGTATATGGCAGCGGTGGT
>NW_021192897.1:0-1327 GCF_002162155.2 Triticum dicoccoides | reverse complement strand
TGTGTTGTTCCTACCTTGCTATGCCTGCTATGCTTAGAGTCGTGTCAGGTCTGGTTCATCTGGGTGATGGGCTAGAGTGAAATGTTTATGTCGGTAATGAGAGTGGTGTGGTGAACACGATTTGGTAAAGGTATCGATGAGAGGCCATGTAGGAGTACATGGTGGGTTGTTTCATTGAAGCCGACCTTAAGCACTGAGATCTGTATGTGTGATTTAAGAATCAGCTACTACCATGCATTGGGCCCGAAACCAATGGACCCTCTCGGCTTCTTATTCACCCTAGTTCTCCGTCCAGGAGTTGCAAGTAGTTTCTGGTGTTTGTAGCCTACTGGAGGCCGTGGACAGCGCTGACCATAGGGGTGGGCTGTGATGCGGTAGGTACGTGGCACGGTGTACCGAATACCCGTTAGGTATCTCGGGAACCCTGTTCACATCGTTCGGGGCCGTATGGGAAACCTCGGCCGGACTCCCTACGGATGGAACCTGGATAGGCGATAAACCTGGACTGGAGGCTTAGGTGGTTAGGTAGGTCGTGGCCGACACCCACGTTGGGCTTCCGCTTGAAGGTTGCCGAGTACATGTCGTGTAAACGACGGTAAGTGGTGAGAGCGTGTATGAAGAAGTACACCCCTGCAGGGTTATCATAATCTATTCGAATAGCCGCGTCCGCGGTAAAGGACTACTTGGTTGCCTATACAGTTCATAGACAAGTAAATGGAAACTGCTAAAAGCCTCAAGATAAGTGTGAGTGCCGAGGATGGCTCTTCCGTAGGAAGACGGAGGTGGATCCTCAGTAGTGTATTGAAGTGGTGAGTAGTGGACTCGTGTGCGCAAAACCATTTCAAGTTGGAGTATTGTAGGATAGCCTAGCCAAGAGTCAAAGCTGGCTTGCTGCAATAACTCCACCAACCCTTCTTGATAACATGCATGTATGTAGGATCTGATGTAAGTCTTGCTGAGTACCTTTGTACTCATGTTGCTATAATCTACATTTTTACAGAAGACGCTGCAACCCCTTCTGATGGGTTCTATGTAGACGTTGACATCAACGAGTAGGCTAAAGACCCAGGTGGTGACCCTGAGCTTGTGAAGGACCATGTAGTATAGCTAGGCTTTCCAAGCCTCTTTTATTTTACTAGTTGTCTGTACTCAGACAAGTTACTTCCGCTGCTGGTTTGTATGACTGTATGACTTGTATGTTGGGTCGTGAGACCCGTACCTTTGTGTATGTTATGTATGGCTCCCTGAGCCTTAAATAAAGTACTTGTGTCGTAGAGTCATGTTGTGATGCTTCGTTGTATTTGCACATATCGAGCATATTGTGTGT
>NW_021192896.1:0-947 GCF_002162155.2 Triticum dicoccoides | reverse complement strand
GGGGGGGGGCTTGCCTGGTTGCTCTGGCAAGAGAGAGGGGTCGTCAACTCCGTAGTCGAACTGGGCAGCAGCAACGTCGGTCTCGTAGTCTACCGAAGAGAAGAGAGGGGAAGAAACAATAAATACAGTGCAAACATAAGCAAGACGACGCAAGACATGACAAAGAGCGGTGCTAGGTGTGTCCTAACGCAGTATGAGGTGATGCCGGTGAAGGGGGAAAACATCCGGGAAAGTATTCCCGGTGTTCCGTGTTTTCGGGCAGAGGAGCCGGAGGGGGAAAGTTGCGAGTTTGATATGTTAGGGGTGCGTGGCGGACGAACGGGCTGCGTATCCGGGTTCGTCTCGTCGTTCTGAGCAACTTTCATGTTGAAAATATTTTAATCCGAGTTACGAATTAAAAGATATGATTTTCTAAAGATTTTATTAATTTCTGAATTTAATTAATTAATTCGAAAATGAAATAATGACATCAGCATGATGTCATGCTGACGTCAGTAGTCAACAGAGTTGACTGCTCAACCTGACCAGTGGGTCCCACTGGTCAGTGACACAATTTAATTAGACTGATTAATTAAACTAATGATAATTAATTAGGAGATGGGCCCTTGATTAATTAACTAACAATTAATTAGGTTAATCTAATTATGATAATTAACTTAATTAACTTAATTAATTAATTAATTATTATCTATTTATTTATTTTTATTATTACTATTATTATTTTTAACGTCCTGGGGGCTAGGCCCCACATGTCATTGGGCCAGGGGCTAACGGGCGCGCGGGCGACGGGTTTCGGTCACGGCGTCAACGGGCGAACCCGGGCGGCGCCGTCAGCGCGACGAGCGGCACCGGACGAGGACGAGCGAGGCACGGGGGTCGCTGGATGGGGACGCCGGCAGAAGGGCAGCGGCGGGCGCGGGCGCTTGACTGGGGCGGACCCGAGCGCG
>NW_021192895.1:0-1257 GCF_002162155.2 Triticum dicoccoides | reverse complement strand
GCATAGTATCACCACGATCTCTTCCTGTAGCCTTCTGAGTTGCCTCACGCCAATCGACTTCCGAGAGATGACGTCGAAGAAGTTGCATAGGCCAAATAGCGTTTCACGGACGTGCGCGTCCATGATCCCACGGATTGCAACTGGAAGTATCTGCGTCATCAGCACGTGACAGTCGTGAGACTTCATCCCGCTGAACTTCTGCTTCGCTGGGTCTAGGTATCTGCTTATCTTCCCCGCGTAACCGTAAGGAAGTTTTACTCCTAGGAGGCAGGTGAAAAACTGCTCAATCTCCTCCTGACTTAGAGTGAAGCACGCGGGAGGGTAGTCATTTCCGGTCTTCTTGGCCTTTTTGCCTTTGTGACGACTTTCTGTGTCCTGCTTCGCCTCATCATCATCATCATCATCATCATCATCATCATCATCATCATCATCATCATCATCATCATCATCATCATCATCATATATAGCGTGAAGCTCCTGCCTGATGCCCATTGATTTCAAGTCTGCCCTTGCTTTCGGCCCATCTTTGGTCCTCTCTGGCATGTTGAGCAGGGTACCAAGCAGACTCTCGCACACGTTCTTCGTGATATGCATGAAATCAAGGCTGTGAGGCACACGGTGGATCTTCCAGTACGGCAAGTCCCAGAAAACAGACCTCGTTTTCCATACCTTCAGCAGCGGCTCTGGCGCCTTTCGCTTCTTTCCCGGCTCTGGCGCCTTTTGCTTATTTCCCGGCAGTGGGCAGTCTTTCCAATTTAGCTCTTGCGTTATCCGTTTGATTGAGAAGCAGCTCTTGAATATGAGGGTCCTGCACCCAGCCCATCGATGGTCCAGTGTCGTCTGCTCCGCCGGCATCATCATCATGTCCTGCATCTTCTACATGATGACTGTGTACAGCATCACCGTCGTGATCATCTCCTGGGGATTCTTCGTCTTCTCGCCCCCCCGAGCCGCGGTGGTTGTCTTGCTGCCCTTCCTCATTTCTTGCCCGGCCCCCATGGACGACTTCGTAGTCATCTTCATCACCTTGCCACCGATAGCCATCCATGAAACCACGCAAGAGCAGGTGGTCCCGCACCTGCCCGGAATCCGGGTCCGCAATAAGGCTATTCAGCTTGCATCTTCGACACGGACATCTTATCTCCGTCTCGTTCTTTTGAAGCATCTCGGCCTTCGTGGACCTCAAAAACCTATTCACGATGCCTTCGGTCATCGTGCGGACCATGGTCGCCTGCGGGGTAGAGCAAAACGATATTT
>NW_021192894.1:0-1217 GCF_002162155.2 Triticum dicoccoides | reverse complement strand
TGAGCAAGATATTCCCAAGACAGCGTTCAGAACAAGCTTTGGTTCATATGAATACACCGTCATGTCTTTTGGCCTCGCCAACGCTCCTCCGACGTTCTCTCGCATGATGAACTTCATCTTCAACCCCTACACCAATGAATTCGTTTTGGTCTATCTCGACGACATTCTGGTTTTCTCGAAGAACAAGGAAGATCATGCCAAGCACTTGCGTTTGGTTCTTGACAAGCTCAGAGAACATCAGTTCTACGCCAAGTTCTCCAAGTGTGAATTTTGGCTCGATGAGGTTCTTTATCTTGGTCATATCATCTCTGCCAAGGGCATTTCCGTGAATCCTGAGAAGGTGTCTGCAATTGTGAATTGGGAACCTCCTCAGAACGTAAAGCAACTCCGCAGTTTCCTCGGTCTCGCAAGCTATTGCAGAAGATTTGTTGAAAACTTTTCTAAGATCGCCAAGCCTCTCTCAAATCTTCTTCAGAAGCACGTCAAGTACGTTTGGTCTCCGGAGTGTGATATTGCTTTCAACACTTTGAAAGAGAAATTGATCACTGCTCCAGTTCTGACTCCGCCTGATGAAACCAAGCCGTACGAGGTCTTTTGTGATGCCTCTCTCCAAGGTCTCGGTGCTGTACTGATGCAAGAGAAGAAAGTTGTTTCTTATACCTCTCGCCAGTTGAAGCCTAATGAGAAGAACTACCCCACTCATGATCTCGAGTTGGCGGCAGTTGTGCACGCTTTGTTGACTTGGAGACATCTTCTATTGGGAAGAAAAGTGGACATTTTCACTGATCACAAGAGTCTCAAGTACATCTTCACTCAGCCTAATCTCAACCTCAGGCAGACTCGATGGGTCGAAATGATTCAAGAGTACAATCCGAGTATCGAGTATACTCCAGGCAAGGCTAATGTGATTGCTGACGCTTTGAGCAGAAAAGCATATTGCAACAGTCTGATTCTCAAGCCTTATCAACCCGAGCTTTGTGAAGCTTTCCGCAAACTTAATCTGCAAGTTGTTCCTAAAGGTTTCCTCGCCAACCTTCAAGTCTCTCCTACCTTAGAAGACCAGATTCGCCAAGCCCAACTTCTTGATGCTATGGTGAAAAAGGTGAAGATTGGTATTGCAAAGAGTCAGTCCAAGTACAAGTGCTACCGACTTGATGACAAGGACACTCTCTTCTTCGAGGATCGAATTGTTGTGCCCAAAGGTGAACTTCGTAAGG
>NW_021192893.1:0-1250 GCF_002162155.2 Triticum dicoccoides | reverse complement strand
CGCTCGCACATGCATCCATTCTCTACCGACTTCCTCTCAACTAACTAACTCACTCTATCGACCAGCTTTGCACCGTGTACGTGATCACAACTTGAAGTACACCACCTGCCACAGCTTGGACTAAATGCATGACAAACAAATAAACATGACACTTAGCAACAAGGTTAACTATAACACCCTCCAGCATGGCGCCGCGGAGGTTCGGCGATGGGCGCGTATTGGAGATGGACTCGCGCAGGATGAGGAAGCTGCCTGGCGTCATGGTGAAGTTGATGGCAGAGAAGCCTGGCAAGGTCTGTGCAGTAGTTCTGCTCTGAGGATGGACCGAGGGAAGGTGGAGGTGACGACCCTTGTAGCGTGCGGTGTTCACTAGGAGTGTGCCAGGTTGGTGTGGGACCCAACTCAGGTAGTGGCTTGGATGGGACACCCGGCTTTAGATGTTAGGCTTTGATGTGATGTCTGTTTGGTATTAGGCCCGGACATTCAGCGCGCCTTCATCAAGGGGATAGGAGTAGCAATAACGTTGCCAAGATGGTGGCTTCAGGCTTATTGATGTATCACCTGGTATGGTCTTTGTGAATAATTAATAATATGGCTGCATGCATCGTCCAGATACAGATGCCGGGAGTACATCCTCCTTTTCTAAAAATAAAAAAAATCAGTGGGAGGGAATTCACTAGTACCAATGTGTGGCTATTGCTGCACCTGGGGCGCTGTTGGATTATTACATGTGTGTGGATGAAGTAGCATAACTACATCGGGCAACCAGTTGTTAGAAAGGAGATCAATCAAATCCGGAGACACGAACTTCGGACGTGGCCTCAACCAAGGGTTTGCTACTAAGCTCCTTAATCTGGATGAGCAGGCATCATTACTTCGGCGACACTTCACTTTGGGCTCTCGTCAAGTTGTTCCTCATCAGGGTAAGCCTTTTCGTCAGACCCAGTAATTCCTCCACCGTCAAGGTTTTGATCAATTTCTTCCTTAACGATATCCACAGCTACATCCGGAGTCTCATGCATCTCAAAATGCGAGTCACCAATCTGCATCGAAATACCATCCATGTCAGCATAGCCAGCATATGTCTCTGAATTAAATTTGAATATATGAAATAACTACTAGTTTTGAACGTCTTGTTTGGCTGGCTAGGCAGGTTTCATTCTGGTATTTACCGAAGAGGCCCCTCCCGAATCACCCCCGTGCGACGGCTGGGAGGCCCCCCAGATCCCGTCGCCCCGACTCCCCCTCTC
>NW_021192892.1:0-1219 GCF_002162155.2 Triticum dicoccoides | reverse complement strand
CAGCTTTGACTCTTGGCTAGGCTATCCTACGATACTCCAACTTGAAATGGTTTTGCGCACACGAGTCCACTACTCACCAATTCAATACACTACCGAGGATCCGCCTCCGTCTTCCTACGGAAGAGCCATCCTCGGCACTCACTCTTATCTTGAGGCTTTTAGTAGTTTCCATTTACTTGTCTATGAACTGTATAGGCAACCAAGTAGTCCTTTACCGCGGACGCGGCTATTCGAATAGATCATGTTAACCCTGCAGGGGTGTACTTCTTCATACATGTTTCCACCACTTAGCGTCTGCACACGACATGTGCTCGGCAGACTTCAAGCGAAAGCCGACGTGGGTGTAGACCACGACCTACCTAAACACTTAAGCCTCTAGTCCAGGTTTATCGCCTATTCAGGTTCCATCCGCAGGGAGTCCGGCCGAGGTTTCCCATACGGCCCCGAACGATGTGAACAGGGTTCCCAAGATACCTAATGGGTATTCGGTACACCGTGCCACGTACCTACCGCATCACAGCCCACCCCTACGGTCAGCGCTGTCCACGGCCTCCAGTAGACTACAAACACCAGAAACTACTTGCAACTCCTGGACAGAGAGCTAGGGTGAATAAGAAGTCGAGCGGGGTCATATTTCAGGGCCCAATGCATGGTAGTAGCTGTATCTTAAATCACACATACAGATCTCAGTGCTTAAGGTCGGCTTCAATGAAACAACCCACCATGTACTCCTACATGGCCTCTCATCGATACCTTTACCAAATCGTGTTCACCTCACCACTCTTATTACCGACATAATCATTTCACCCTAGCCCATCACCCAGATGAACCAGACCTGACACGACTCTAAGCATAGCAGGCATAGCAAGGTAGGAACAACACATACATATGGCTCAATCAACTCCTACACATGCTAGTGGGTTTCATCTAGTTACTGTGGCAATGACAGGTCATGCAGAGGAAATGGGTTCAACTACCGTAGCACACAGCAGTTTGAAACGCGTTGTCTTAATGCAGTAAAAGAGAGCAGGAGCGAGAACATGGGATTGTATCGATATGATCAAATGGTTGGTTGCTTGCCTGATGGGTCGATGCACTGATACGGTTCTTCGTTAGGGTAATCACGGTACTCCTCGGAGGCAGAACCTGTCGCAAAGGACACCGATACACAACCATCACCAAACAATGTGCAACAATATGATGCATGCATGAAACATGG
>NW_021192891.1:0-809 GCF_002162155.2 Triticum dicoccoides | reverse complement strand
ACGTCCGACTGTGGCATTTCTTTTAAAGCCCTTTTCTGCGATGTCGCTCAGACGTCCGACTGTGGCATTTCTTTTAAAGCCCTTTCTGTGATGTCGCTCAGACGTCCGACCGTGGCATTTCTTTTAAAAAGCCCTTTATGTGGTGTCGCTAAGATGCCCGACTGTGGCATCATTTTCCTTATTTTTATTTGTTCACCTTTCGAGGCGTCGCTTCAGACACCCGATCGGTCCTTATTTATGTTCTGTGGAATTTCAGACGGACTACCGCCGTTTTCCCTTTTTACTTACCCGTTATGCCAGTTTTATTTATTGTGCATTAAGGAATTAATCATGTTGCATCCATGCATGCAATTGTTATATCTTACGTCCGAACTGTCTTGCGAGTACTTTCAAAGTACTCACTGGCTTGTTGATTTGGCCAGATGCTGACGAAGGCGATCTCATGGATGAAGAGTTCGATAGCGAGCCCGACACTTAGAGGAGTCCCAGTCAGTCTTGTGCGACCCTGGATTTGGCCACTGTTTTATATCCGCTTCCGCTACCAAATAAATTCATCGAGCCTCTCCTCGACGCTCGATGAGATGACAGACGTAGAGTCTTGTATTTCTCTCCCCGCTGTGTTTTTCCACCACCAGCCTATCCTTGAGTCAGTAGTATGTCTCCACACCACTGTGTTCTGTCCGCCATTATGTATGATTATTGGCGTGCTTGTAATAATTTGGTTGAGCAACCGTAGTTCGACCCTGTAATATATTTTATGCTACTGGCTTATTGTATCAAGAATTTGTCTGCCAGTGTGGAGGATTTCT
>NW_021192890.1:0-1110 GCF_002162155.2 Triticum dicoccoides | reverse complement strand
GTATGAATGTTTAGTTGCTCAACGTGTTTTGAGTGTGCAGGTCACACAAGCTGAGCAAAATCAAAGGCACAATTTGTTCCATACCAAGGGAGTTGTGAAGGAACGTTCTGTGCGCGTCATAATAGACGGAGGGAGCTGCAACAACTTGGCTAGCATGGAGATGGTGGAGAAGCTTTCTCTCACCACAAGACCACATCCACATCCTTACTACATCCAATGGTTCAACAACAGCGGCAAGGTTAAGGTAACACGTACTGTTCGTGTGCATTTTAGTATCTCTACATATGCTGATTATGTTGATTGTGATGTGGTACCTATGCAAGCATGTTCCTTATTACTTGGTAGACCATGGCAATTTGATAAAAATTCTGTACACCATGGTAGAAACAATCACTATACTCTTGTTCATAAGGATAAAAATATTACTTTGCTTCCTATGACTCCTGATTCCATTTTGAAAGGTGATATTAATAGAGCTAATAAAGCAAAATAGGAGACGAATAAGAGTGAAAATCAGATTGTGGCAAAAGAATTTGAGCAACAAATGAAGCCTAATAATAAACCATCTAGTGTTGCTTCTGAAATTAAATTGAAAAGTGCATGTTTATTTGCCACCAAATCTGATATTGATGAGCTAGATTTCAGCAAATCTGTTTGATATGCTTTTGTGTGCAAAGAGGCATTATTTTCATTCGAGGACGTGCCTTCCTCTTTGCCTCCTGCTGTCACTAACATTTTGCAGGAGTTTGCTGACGTCTTTCCACAAGACGTGCCACCGGGATTACCGCCTATTCGAGGGATTGAGCATCAGATTGACTTAATTCCCGGTGCTTCACTGCCAAACCGTGCACCATACCGTACCAATCCAGAGGAGACGAAGGAGATTATGCGTCAAGTACAAGAGCTTCTCGACAAAGGTTATATACGCGAATCCCTTAGTCCTTGTGCTGTTCCTATTATTCTAGTGCCGAAAAAGGATGGTACATCACGTATGTGTGTTGATTGTAGAGGCATTAATAATATTACTATTCGTTATCGTCATCCTATTCCTAGGCTAGATGATATGCTTGATGAGTTGAGTGGCTCTACAATATTCTCCAAAGTTGATTT
>NW_021192889.1:0-1228 GCF_002162155.2 Triticum dicoccoides | reverse complement strand
CACCTCTCAATGAGCTTACAAAGAAAGATGTGCCTTTTCTTTGGGGTACCGCACAGGAAGAAGCCTTCACGGTATTGAAAGATAAGTTGACACATGCTCCTTTACTCCAACTTCCTGATTTTAATAAGACTTTTGAGCTTGAATGTGATGCTAGTGGAATTGGATTAGGCGGTGTGTTATTACAAGATGGCAAACCTGTTGCATACTTTTCTGAAAAATTGAGTGGGCCTAGTCTGAATTATTCTACTTATGATAAAGAATTATATGCTCTTGTTCGGACTTTAGAAACATGGCAACATTATTTATGGCCCAAAGAATTTATTATACATTCTGATCATGAATCTTTGAAACATATCAAAAGTCAAGCTAAATTGAATCGTAGACATGCTAAATGGGTTGAATTCATTGAGACTTTTCCTTATGTCATTAAACACAAGAAGGGAAAAGAAAATGTTATTGCTGATGCATTGTCTCGCCGCTATACTATGCTTTCACAACTTGACTTCAAAATATTTGGTTTGGAGACCATCAAAGATCAATATGTGCATGATGCTGATTTTAAAGATGTAATGCAGAATTGTAAAGAAGGAAGAATGTGGAACAAGTTCGTCGTTAACGATGGATTTGTGTTTCGTGCTAACAAGCTATGCATTCCAGCTAGCTCCGTTCGTCTTTTGTTGTTGCAGGAGGCGCATGGAGGAGGATTAATGGGACACTTTGGCGTGAAGAAGGCGGAGGACGTACTTGCTACACATTTCTTTTGGCCAAAGATGAGACGGGATGTTGAGCGTTTTATTGCTCGATGCACTACATGTCAAAAAGCTAAGTCATGACTCAATCCTCATGGTTTATATATGCCTTTGCCTGTACCTAGTGTTCCTTGGGAGGATATATATATGGACTTTGTTTTAGGTTTACCTCGAACAAAGAAGGGGAGGGATAGCATATTTGTTGTCGTGGATAGATTCTCGAAAATGGCACACTTTATACCATGTCATAAAAGCGATGATGCTGTTAATGGTTCTGATTTGTTCTTTCGTGAAATTATTCGCTTGCATGGTGTGCCAAATACTGTTGTTTCAGATCGTGATACTAAATTTCTTAGCCACTTTTGGAGATGTTTATGGGCTAAGTTGGGGACTAAACTGCTTTTTAGTACTACTTGTCACCCCCAAACTGATGGACAAACTGAAGTAGTCAATAGAACGTTGTCTACTATGCTTAGGGC
>NW_021192888.1:0-904 GCF_002162155.2 Triticum dicoccoides | reverse complement strand
TAGATTATAGCAACATGAGTACAAAGGTACTCAGCAAGACTTACATCAGATCCTACATACATGCTTAGTATCAAGAAGGGTTGGTGGAGTTATTGCAGCAAGCCAGCTTTGACTCTTGGCTAGACTATCCTACGATACTCCAACTTGAAATGGTTTTGCGCACACGAGTCCACTACTCACCACTTCAATACACCACCGAGGATCCACCTCCGTCTTCCTACGGAAGAGCCATCCTCGGCACTCACTCTTATCTTGAGGCTTTTAGTAGTTTCCATTTACTTGTCTATGAACTGTATAGGCAACCAAGTAGTCCTTTACCGCGGACGCGGCTATTCGAATAGATCATGTTAACCCTGCAGGGGTGTACTCCTTCATACACGCTCCCACCACTTACCGTCGTTTACACGACATGTACTCGGCAACCTTCAAGCGGAAGCCCAACTTGGGTGTCGGCCACTACCTACCTAATCACCTAAGCCTCTAGTCCAGGTTTATCGCCTATCCAGGTTCCATCCGCAGGGAGTCCGGCCGAGGTTTCCCATACGGCCCCGAACGATGTGAACAGGGTTCCCGAGATACCTAACGGGTATTCGGTACACCGTGCCACGTACCTACCGCATCACAGCCCACCCCTACGGTCAGCGCTGTCCACGGCCTCCAGTAGGCTACAAACACCAGAAACTACTTGCAACTCCTGGACGGAGAACTAGGGTGAATAAGAAGCCGAGAGGGTCCATTGGTTTCGGGCCCAATGCATGGTAGTAGCTGATTCTTAAATCACACATACAGATTTCAGTGCTTAAGGTCGGCTTCAATGAAACAACCCACCATGTACTCCTACATGGCCTCTCATCGATACCTTTACCAAATCGTGTTCACCACACCACTCTCATTACCGACATAA
>NW_021192887.1:0-1650 GCF_002162155.2 Triticum dicoccoides | reverse complement strand
TTCCTAATTTGGTAGGATATTTGGAGTTCCAAAAGTATACGTTTGATACAGATTACTACAGACTGTTCTGTTTTTTGACAGATTCTGTTTTCTATGTGTTGTTTGCTTATTTTTGATGAATCTATGAGTAGTATCGGAGGGTATGAACCATAGATAAATTGGAATACAGTAGATATTACACCAATATGAATTTAGAATGAGTTAATTACAGTACCTAAGTCGTTTTATTTTCTTATACTAACGGAGCTTACGAGTTTTCTGTTGAGTTTTGTGTTGTGGAGTTTTCAAGTTCTGGGTAAAGATTCGATGGACTATGAAATAAGGAGTGGCAAGAGCCTAAGCTTGGGGATTCCCATGGCACCCCAAGATATTCAAGGATAACCAAAAGCCTAAGCTTGGGGATGCCCCGGATGGCATCCCCTCTTTCGTCTTTGTCCATCGGTAACTCTACTTGGAGCTATATTTTTATTCACCACATGATATGTGTTCTGCTTGAAGCGTCATTTTCTTTTGTTAGTATTTGCTTTCTGTTATTTATAATAATGTTTTGCATATATATTTTCAATAAAAATGTCAAGGATAGCCTTTTCCATGCTTATTTTGCTAGTATACATCTTGCTGTTTGAAAACAGAAAGCTTACCGCTGTTGCAAAAATTCCCTAGAAAAGTCAGAGAATGGTATAATATTGAAAGTTTTTGCATATTGAGATCTGATAAATATTCTACAGCATAGTATTTTTCTCATAATTTTTGGAGTTAGGGAAGTATTGATACTCTTGCATTCTTTACAGACTGTACTGTTTTGGCAGATTGCTATTATGTTTGCATTGTTTGCATATGTTTGCTTGTTTAATGATTCTATTTGAGGATAGGAGTATTAAATATGCAGAGACATTTAGTATGCAATGTGGAATAATTATTTTAGTGATTTGTTACAGTATAAAATGATAAGGTTTTGCATTGGTTTATACTAACCTATCTCACGAGTTCTTGTTGAGTTTGGTGTGGATGAAGCTTTTGATAAATAGAGAAACCATGATATGAGAGGAATTAAGGAGACACAAATGCTCAAGCTTGGGGATGCCCAAGGCTCCCCAAGATAATATTTCAAGGAGTCTCAACCATCTAAGCTTGGGGATGCCCCGTTAGGCATCCCACCTTTCTTCTTCAACAACTATCGGTTAGTATCGGTTGAGCCTAAGTTTTTGCTTCTTCACATGAGTTGTGCTATCCTTGCATTGTCATTTTATTTTGTTTTGCTTGCTGTTTGAATAAAATACCAAGATCTGAAATCCTTAAATGAGAGAGAGTCTTCACATAGTTACATAATTGTTTAGATACTCATTGATCTTCACTTATATCTTTTTAGAGTAGTTTGTCATTTACTCATGTGCTTCACTTCTATCCTATGAGTAAATGGTTGAATGTGTTGAATATCATAAATATGAAATTATATATGTTTCATTTGCTTATCCCATGGGGAGTAATGACTTCACATCTAAGAAGTAAAGGTTGTAAATTTATTGAAGGTTAGCAAGCATTGTATTGGTCACTTGAACAATTCATGAAAGAATATTGAAGGAAGAGAGATTTCACATATAAATATACTATCCTAGATATCTTTTATAATTGTGAGCATTCATTAAATAT
>NW_021192886.1:0-1101 GCF_002162155.2 Triticum dicoccoides | reverse complement strand
GCTTGTGATCCTGGCATGGTTAGCAGCAATAGAAACACACAAGAATATGATCCTACAGACTACGAACAAGTGGTGGTGGTGGGTGTCACAAATCCGTCAAGCAAATCTCAAATTCTTACCAGTTCTTACCCAGCAGCAGGCGGTGATCGGCAACCGTTGTAGTCAAAAACTCTCAAAGCTTGGATAGAGCGATTACCAGGGAGAGTCAAACGCACGACGTAGATGTATGTGGAGCTGGGAAGGCTTATAATATGGTAGCAAAAAGGGTCAGC
The DNA here is from genome assembly GCF_002162155.2 of Triticum dicoccoides. Taxonomy (NCBI): domain Eukaryota; kingdom Viridiplantae; phylum Streptophyta; class Magnoliopsida; order Poales; family Poaceae; genus Triticum; species Triticum dicoccoides. The sequence continues at coordinate 829 of NW_021192886.1, read as the reverse complement.
AATAATCAATTCAGAGATGCAAAGTTGAATAAACGCTCAACGACGGTACTGTGCTGGTCCTAGGCTAGACTGTGCTAGAGACGCGAGCCTAGAACACTAACAAAATCACGGCGCGGCACGTAAACAAGGGAAAAGCACACTCTGAATTTTCTTTTTCGCTCTTTTTTTTTCGCGAAAAATCACTATAATGGCGAGTGTCTCAAAACTCTTCCTAGCTCAAACTGACAGGATGGGCACGAAATTTTTTCGACCAAATTTTTTTTTTTCGACTGCCCGGACCCAAAAACTGGAAACGGGTCAAAAAAAACTTCCTATAATGGCACCTGTCTCAAAACACTCAGAAACACCTAAAAATAGGATAGCCAGAAATTTTTTCGAAAAATGCGTTTTCGAAAAATTTTGGGCCTAAACGGAGCGTGGCTACCCGACTCTTTTTTTTTTCCAAAACCTACTCCGGCAAGGAAACACAAATCGGAATCTAGATGGATCCCGAAAACAAACCTAATAAGCAAAGAACTCGGATTGGTGGTGGATATATGGTGGTGGTATATGGCAGCGGTGGTGGTAGCGGTGGTAGTATATGGATATGGATCGGTGGTGGTATATGGACACGGATTGGTGGTGGTATATGGATACGGATTCGGTGCGGTGGTGGTAGATGGCAGGGGCGATGATGATGGTGCGGCGGCGGCGTGACAACTTATGACCAGAACTCGAAACTCTAAAAGACTAGACTCTAAGACCAGCAACTAGACACGACGATGCAACCGCAAATTCAACAAAGCAAAACCCTAAAAAGATTATGCAAGGCTCAGATTGGTTCGGATAT
>NW_021192885.1:0-2099 GCF_002162155.2 Triticum dicoccoides | reverse complement strand
TTTTGGTCATCAACACTTACATTTTTGTCCGATTCTTGCCTTTTTTGTATACTATTACTCACTGTTTTGGGGTCCCGGAGTGATTTCCACGATTAACGAACCCCGGCGTGCGTTTACGTGTCGGTCATCAACACTCACAGTTTTGGCCGATTCTGGCCCGTTTCGTGGACTATTGCTCACTTTGTTGGGGCCCCGGAGTGATTTCCACGATTAAGGAACCCTTGGGTGCGCTTACGGGTTGGTTATCAACACTCGCGGTTTTTGTCGATTCTGACCCGTTTCGTGGACTGTTACTCACCGTTTTGGGGCCCCAAAGCGATTTCCATGGTTGTTGAACCCCAAGGTGCTCTTAAGTGTAAGTCATCAACAATCGCAGTTTGGGCCGATTCTGGCCCGTTTCTTGGACTATTACTTAGTTATGGGGTCCCGAAATGACCCCGGGTTGTGTTTACGTGTCGGTCAGCAACACTCACAATTTTGGCCAATTCTAACGTGTTTTGTGGACTATTACTCACCGTTTTTAGTTCCCGGAGTGATTTCCATAGTTGTTGAACCCCAAGGCGCGCTTACCTGTCGGTCATCAATACTCATAGTTTTGGCTGATTCTGGCCCGTATCATGGACTATTACTCACTTTTTTGGGCCCCCGGAGTGATTTCCACGATTAACGAACCACGGGGTGCATTTACGTGTCGGTCATCCACACTCACAGTTTTGGCCGATTCTGGCCCGTTTCTTGGACAATTACTCTGTTTTTGGGTCTCGGCGTGATTTCCATGATTGACGAACACCGGGGTGCATTTATGTGTCGCTCATCAACACTCACAGTTTTGGCCGATTCTGGCCCGTTTCGTGGAGTATTACGCACTGTTTTGGGGTATCGAAGTGATTTCAACAATTAACTAACCGCGGGGTGCGTTTACGTTTCGGTCATCAACACTTACATTTTTGTCCGATTCTTGCCTTTTTTGTATACTATTACTCACTGTTTTGGGGTCCCGGAGTGATTTCCACGATTAACGAACCCCGGCGTGCGTTTACGTGTCGGTCATCAACACTCACAGTTTTGGCCGATTCTGGCCCGTTTCGTGGACTATTGCTCACTTTGTTGGGGCCCCGGAGTGATTTCCACGATTAAGGAACCCTTGGGTGCGCTTACGGGTTGGTTATCAACACTCGCGGTTTTTGTCGATTCTGACCCGTTTCGTGGACTGTTACTCACCGTTTTGGGGCCCCCAAGCGATTTCCATGGTTGTTGAACCCCAAGGTGCTCTTAAGTGTAAGTCATCAACAATCGCAGTTTGGGCCGATTCTGGCCCGTTTCTTGGACTATTACTTAGTTATGGGGTCCCGAAATGACCCCGGGTTGTGTTTACGTGTCGGTCAGCAACACTCACAATTTTGGCCAATTCTAACGTGTTTTGTGGACTATTACTCACCGTTTTTAGGTCCCGAAGTGATTTCCATAGTTGTTGAACCCCAAGGCGCGCTTACCTGTCGGTCATCAATACTCATAGTTTTGGCTGATTCTGGCCCGTATCATGGACTATTACTCACTTTTTTGGGCCCCCGGAGTGATTTCCATGATTAACGAACCACGGGGTGCATTTACGTGTCGGTCATCCACACTCACAGTTTTGGCCGATTCTGGCCCGTTTCTTGGACAATTACTCTGTTTTTGGGTCTCGGCGTGATTTCCATGATTGACGAACACCGGGGTGCATTTATGTGTCGCTCATCAACACCCGCAGTTTTGGCCGATTCTGGCCCGTTTCGTGGAGTATTACGCACTGTTTTGGGGTATCGAAGTGATTTCAACAATTAACTAACCGCGGGGTGCGTTTACGTTTTGGTCATCAACACTTACATTTTTGTCCGATTCTTGCCTTTTTTGTATACTATTACTCACTGTTTTGGGGTCCCGGAGTGATTTCCACGATTAACGAACCCCGGCGTGCGTTTACGTGTCGGTCATCAACACTCACAGTTTTGGCCGATTCTGGCCCGTTTCATGGACTATTGCTCACTTTTTTGGGGCCCCGGAGTGATTTCCACGATTAAGGAACCCTTGGGTGCGCTTACGGGTTGGTTATCAACACT
>NW_021192884.1:0-2009 GCF_002162155.2 Triticum dicoccoides | reverse complement strand
AACCCAATTGGAATCACCTTCAAATTCGTCCGGAGCGTTGAGTTGTGGACGAAACAATCTGATGCTGCAGCAGAATCCGAGTCAAACTACAAGTCCAAAGGTGTTACATCACCTCCACTTGGGCCCATGAGCCTTGTACGACCTAGGGTTAGTTTTAGGCTGCCTTGGGACGTCCTCCCACCTCCTTGGCCGCCACCCCTTGCTCCTATATAAGTAGATCCATCTAGTAGCTTTTTCCTTGGGATTTGTTTAGTTAAAAGTTAGCCATTGCAACTTCGTGTACTTCGTTTGTGTCCAACGACCAGACCAAGACCGCTTACGGATCCCCACCTTTATCAATACTTCATATATATTCGCAATATTCAGATTGCTTTTATCATATTCTTGCTCGTTCTTCGATTGCTTGCAGGAATAGACCTTCGTGGTCAGGTTGATCGTGCTTCGGCGTGGTCAATAACCTCAGGAGATTGGTTTAGCGATTGCTAAGGCGCAACGTCGTGCACGTTTGTGGTCGGATCATCAAAGTCGTCTCCACCAAATCGGTAGTATCATCTCATCGAAAGATCGGGACACCCCGCCTCTATCAAGTGGTATCAGTTTTCAGGTTGCTCGGTGAGAATTTCCAGTTTTCCTAGATTAGATTTATTTTCTTACCTATTGTCCAAGAAAAAGCCACACAAAAAAAGTTAGATCTGTTCATCCTTTATCCAAGTCAGTCTAAGCCTTTGCAATTTTCTATTCATTGCTTGCATAGTTGAATTATCGGTTGCATCGTCGTGTCAGTTGCTGGTCTTAGCGTCTAGTTCCTTTAGAGTTTCGAGTTCTGTTCACATTAGTCACGCCGCCGCTGCATCATTATTTCTTCCGCTGTCCACCATCCCATCTATTAATTTCCACCACGTGCTACGCACTGTTCATTGTCATAATCATAGTTGAGGTCATTCACATCTTCGCCTGATCCAATCTGCATCTTATCTAGTTTGTCTTGGAAAGAAAAAAAAAGATAGAAAAAAAAGAGAAAAAAAGGAAAGAAAAAAAAAGAAAAAAAAAGAGAGAGAAAAAAATTGGATCTATCTATAATCAATCTCGTACCTGAATTCGGATTGGAATCTGTTTTGCGCACTGTTCAGTAAAACAGGTGTATCTTCCTCATACGAAGTCCGTTTTGGCTCCGTGAGTACTCAAATTGAAGCTAGCAACGAGCCGCATCTAAATAGTTGCAGAAGCTAGTTCAATATTTGATACCTCAAAATCGGCTTCTAAATAGGTCTTTTTGCCCTCCGAAGTTCGTGAACACAGCTTGTTCCAATATTTCAGGCCAGTTTTAGAATTCTTTAACTCCTCATATCAACTCGGAATTGAGTGATTCTTTTTGCATTGGAAAGCTTGAGTTAGTAGCATTCTTTGAAAGAATTTATCAGAAAATTGTCTCAAACTTTTCAAGAGGAAAGTTGGAGAGAGAGTTGTTGTATATCCTGCTTGGTAGTTGTTTTTCATCATTATCTTCACTGCCGTTGTGATCTTCACTTATATCTTGCTGTCAAGAGCTACTTAGTATCCTTCATTGATGCTAGTGGTGCTACGCCGTGACCTTATTAGTGTTCTAGGCTCGCGTCTCTAGTCCGGTCTAGCCTAGGACCAGCACAGTACCGTCGTTGAGCGTTTATTCAACATTGCATCTTTGAATTGATTATTGCTAATCTTTTGCTACCATATATAGCCAACCCAGCTCCACATATTTCTACACCGTGTATACGTACGCTCCCCTGGCAATCGCTTTACTCAATATTCGGAGTTATTTGACACCGCTGGTTGCCGATCACCGCCTGCTGCATGGTAAGAACTTGTAAGACATTGATATTTGCTTTACTGTGAGCGTTTTACCACCACATCCTAGTAGTTATAGGAACATTATTTTTGGGTTTTGTTTCTTGTTCTACTAATCATGACAGGATCCAGAGTCAATTCATGGGCTTTGTCGATCGCGGGAGACGTGCCACCACCTTTGC
>NW_021192883.1:0-3089 GCF_002162155.2 Triticum dicoccoides | reverse complement strand
AAGAAAAGGCAGACCCAAGGTTGGTAATAATATCCTCAATTTTATCAATTCTAGTGGAACCTTTTTCTATCTTTTCGTTAACCATAGGTCCCTTTTCTTTAAAACTTTTAAGAGCAACTCCTAACTTAGATCCGTATTGGGTAATTTGATTATGGATCTTTCTATCCAAATTTTCAATTAACTCTACGGTGGAAACTTTATTTTCACTAATTTCAAGCCATTGCATCACATGTTCCAAATTTAAAATAGTTCCATTAACCAAAAGAGGTGGTGGGCCAAACAGATCTATCATAGCATTATAAGAATCAAAAGTATGGCTACCCAAGAAATTCCCTCCGGTAATGGCATCAAGAATATATCTATTCCAAGGTGTGATGCCTACATAAAAATTGTGAAGAAGAATGAAAGTAGATTGTTTCCTAGTAGATCTAATTTGTGTGTTGCAAATTCTGTACCAAGCATCTTTTAGATTTTCTCCCTCCCTTTGTTTAAAATTAAGAACTTCATTCTCGAGAGACAAAGGATTAGATAAAGGACTAGCCATAACGACAAAGCAAGCGGAAAAGAGGCGAACGGAAAAAGAGAGGGCGCATAAAACGGCAAGGGTGAAGTGGGGGAGAGGAAAACGAGAGGCAAATGGAAAATAATGTAATGCGAGGGATAAGGGTTTGTGATGGGTACTTGGTATGTCTTGACTTGGCGCGAATCTCCCAGGCAACGGCGCCAGAAATTCATCTTGCTACCTGAGGGAGTCCTGGATTAGGGGGTGTTCGGGTAGCCGGACTATACATTCAGCCGGACTCCTGGGCTATGAAGATACAAGATTGAAGACTTCGTCCCGTGTCCGGACGGGACATTCCTTGGCATGGAAGGCAAGCTTGGCGATGCGGATATTCAAGATCTCCTACCATTGTAACCGACTCTATGTAACCCTAACCCCATCCGGTGTCTATATAAACCGGAGGGTTGTAGTCCGTAGGCAATCAACTCCATATACAACAATCATACCATAGGCTAGCTTCTAGGGTTTAGCCTCCTTGATCTCGTGGTAGATCTACTCTTGTACTACCCATATCATCAATATTAATCAAGCAGGACGTAGGGTTTTACCTCCATCAAGAGGGCCCGAACCTGGGTAAAACATCATGTTCCCTGCCTCCTGTTACCATCCGGCCTAGACACACAGTTCGGGACCCACTACCCGAGATCTGCCGGTTTTGACACCGACATTGGTGCTTTCATTGAGAGTTCCTCTGTGTCGTCGCCTTTAGGCCCGATGGCTCCTTTGATCATCAACAACGATGCGGTCCAGGGTGAGACTTTTCTCCCTGGACAGATCTTTGTCTTCGGCGGCTTCGCTCTGCGGGCCAATTCGCTCGGCCACCTGGAGCAGATCGAAAGCTACGCCCCTGGCCATCAAGTCAGGTTTGGAAGCTTAAACTACATGGTTGACAACCGCAGACACTTGATCTTCGACGGGCTCGAGCCACGGCCAAGCGCGTCGCACTATCCCGAGGGGCATGATCTAGCTCTGCCCCCGGCCAGTGTCCTGGAGGCCGCACACGCATCGGTTCCAACCCCTAACTCGGAACCTATTGCGCCAATCGAGGATGAGCGGTTGGACGTCACCTCGGGGGCCGCGATCCCAAAAGCGATCGAGCCGAACGCTAGCCCCGTACTCTGCATGACCCGTGACTCTGAGGATCCGGACTCCTCCCCGGACTCCGAACCCCCCGCGCCCCTGCCAATCGAATCCGATTGGGCGCCAATAATGGAGTTCACTGCCGCAGACATCTTTCAGCATTCGCCTTTTGGCGACATCCTGAATTCTCTTAAGTCTCTCTCTTTATCAGGAGAGCCCTGGCCGGACTACGGTCAGCGAGGGTGGGATACGGACGATGAGGAAATTCAAAGCCCACCCACCACCCACTTTGTAGCCACTGTCGACGATCTAACCGACATGCTTGACTTCAGCTCCGAAGACATCGACGGCATGGACGACAATGTAGGAGACGAACAGGAACCAGCACCTGTAGGGCGCTGGAAGGCCACCTCGTCATATGACATATATATAGTGGATACTCCAAAAGATGGAGATGGCGATGGAACAGTGGGGGATGACGCCCCCAAGAAACAGCCAAAGCGCCGGCGTCAGCGGCGCCGCTCTATATCCCGCCAAAGCAAAAACGGTGAATCCGGCATGGGAGATAATACTACCCCGGATAACACCGAAGAACACCCACCTCAGCAAGATTCGGCACAGGAAGATGGAGAAGCCAGCCCTCATGAGAGAGCGGCAGACCGAGAGGTCGAGGATGATAACTATACGCCTCCCTCCGAAACGAGGCAAGCCTCGATGACGACGAATTCGTCATACCATCAGACCCCGCCGAACAAGAGCGTTTTAAATGCAGGCTTTTAGCCACGGCAAGCAGCCTCAAGAAAAAGCAGCAACAGCTTAGAGCCGCCCAAGATTTGCTAGCTGACAGATGGACTGAAGTCCTTGCGGCCGAAGAGTATGAACTCGAACGCCCCTCCAAGAGTTACCCGAAGTGCAGGCCGCTGCCCCGATCAGAGGAGGAAGCACCTACATCACTAGCGCATGACATGGCAGACCGGCCACCTCACGGCCGCGACAGAGAGACCTCTCGGCCCTCCACCCAAGCCATGCCCCGACGCCGCTTAAATAAGGCACAGGAAAATGCGCCCGACCTGCGAGACATACTGGAGGATAAGGCAAGAAGAACAAGATCGATCTACGGATCGCGCAGGCGCCCTACGTCATGTGACAATGATCTTCACTCCGGATACAACAAATCTGGCCGGGCCGAACACAACAGACATAGCTCTTCCGAGCTGTGTCGTGATATAGCCCAGTGTAGAGGCGCCGCACACCCGCTATGCTTCACGAATGAAGTAATGGATCATAAAATCCCAGAGGGTTTCAAACCCGTAAACATCGAATCATACGATGGCACAACAGATCCGGCGGTATGGATCGAGGATTATCTCCTTCACATCCACATGGCACGCGGCGATGATCTACACGCCATCAAATACCTCCCGCTCAAACTTAAAGGACCGGCCCG
>NW_021192882.1:0-1000 GCF_002162155.2 Triticum dicoccoides | reverse complement strand
AGTTTTGAAAAACCGTTTTTTCTTCATAAAAAAAACGTGAATCATATTTTCGATCGCATTTCTAAACCATTTATCAGAAAGTTACTGCAAAACCGCTCCTTCCACATGTTTAAAGTTTTCTCTAATTCCTTATGATTAAAGAGTAATTTGGAAAATCATAAAATTTCGCAAACCGTACAGCTGAGTTCGTATTTTCGATGGCATTTCTAAACGGCTAATCCAATTGAAGCGCATGATATGGCGTTGGCAAACTTATGAAAATGCGCTACTTTTTCATGTTGAAAGTTTTTTATAATTTTGAACGGTTTAAAAGAAATTTAGCAAACAATACAAGTCCTAGCGAATTTGTATGTTCGAGCTATTTTTTTAATCGTTTGTCCGAATGCAGCAAATGATATGGCGTTGGAAAGATTGAGGAAATGCAAAACTTTTTTTATCTATTATTTCTCCCAATTCTTTATGATTTTAAGTCAGTTTAAAAAATAGCTAAAAATGTATTTTTGCTGTATTTTTTACAAACTTTGACGAAATGGCACAAATAATATACTGTTGAAAAGCTACGGAAAATGCGAAACTTTTTCATGTTGATGGTTTTCTCGGACTCCTAGCCGTTTTTCAAGTAATTTCAAAAACAGCGAGATCATTCGTTCTGCCTCTATCGCGAAATAGATTTTTCGAAAATGCACCGCGTGAAGAACTTGAACTTCTCGGCATGCGTACTTGAACTTCACTCTGTTTTTCACGTGGTTTTTTTGCCCGTAGCTCTCCATCCACTCATTAGAATACTCACCGGAATTGAGCAAGTGATATACCAGTGCAAAGCTGCTGTGAACATGCAACGATTTTAATAGTTTTTCATCCGAATTTCATCCACTATAGTAGTTTAACTTCCTGGTGTTTTCAGTTGAACTTCTGTGACATATTTTTGTTTGTAATTTTCTCATCCATCCATCAGTGTTACACAAATGATATTCCTTTTGTATAAATCTCTCTCGCAATA
>NW_021192881.1:0-827 GCF_002162155.2 Triticum dicoccoides | reverse complement strand
TGGTCAATAACCTCTCGGAGTTGGTTTAGCGATTGCTAAGGCGCGACGTCCTCGCACGTTCGTAGTCGGATCGTCAAAGTCGACTTCCACCAAAGCGATATCCATCATCTCATCGAAAGACGGGACACCTTTGCCTCTATCAAGTGGTATCAGATTTCCAGGTTGCTCGGTGAGATTTTACAGTTTTTCATAGTTTAGATCGAGTCTGTTCTTCATACCTACAGTCCACGAAAAAGCCACAAAAAAAAATTAGGGTTAGTTCATCATATCCGAACCAATCTGAGCCTTTGCATAATCTTTTTAGGGTTTTGCTTTGTTGAATTTGCGGTTGCATCGTCGTGTCTAGTTGCTGGTCTTAGAGTCTAGTCTTTTAGAGTTTCGAGTTCTGGTCATAAGTTGTCACGCCGCCGCCGCACCATCATCATCACCCCTGCCATCTACCACCACCGCTTATCCGCCACCGCTTCGAATCCGTATCCATATACCACCACAGCTGTCATATACCACCACCGCTGCCATCTACCACCATATATCCACCACCAATCCGAGTTCTTGTCATATTAGGTTTCTTTTCGAAATCCATCTAGATTCTGATTCGTGTTTCCTTGCCGGAGTAGGTTTCGGAAAAAAAAAGAGTCGGGTAGCCACGCTCCGTTTAGGCCCAAAATTTTTCGAAAACGCATTTTTCGAAAAAATTTCTGGCTATCCTATTTTTAGGTGTTTCTGAGTGTTTTTGAGACAGGTGCCATTATAGGAAGTTTTTTTTGACCCGTTTCCAGTTTTTGGGTCCGGGCAGTCGAAAAAAAAAATTGGTCGAAAAATTACGT
>NW_021192880.1:0-1057 GCF_002162155.2 Triticum dicoccoides | reverse complement strand
ACCTGACTCAAAACGCACACAAGTTTTTCATACGGATTCCGAATTGGGTGATTCTTTTTTTGTTGGAAACTAGATTTCGTGCACTTTCCAACCCAATTGGAATCACCTTCAAATTCGTCCGGAGCGTTGAGTTGTGGACGAAACAATCTGATGCTGCAGCAGAATCCGAGTCAAACTACAAGTCCAAAGGTGTTACATCACCTCCACTTGGGCCCATTGGCCTTGTACGACCTAGATTTAGTTTTAGGCTGCCTTGGGACGTCCTCCCACCTCCTTGGCCGCCACCCCTTGCTCCTATATAAGTAGATCCATCTAGTAGCTTTTCCTGGGGATTTGTTTAGTTAAAAGTTAGCCATTGCAACTTCGTGTACTTCGTTTGTGTCCAACGACCAGACCAAGACCGCTTCCGGATCCCCACCATTATCAATACTTCATATAGATTTGCAATATTCAGATTTCTTTATCATATTCTTGCTCGTTCTTCGATTGCTTGCAGGAATAGACCTTCGTGGTCAGGCTGACCGTGCTTCCAGCATCGTCAGTAACCTCAGGAGATTGGTTTAGCGATTGCTAAGGCGCAACGTCGTGCACGTTTGTAGTCGGATCGTCAAAGTCGTCTCCACCAAATCGATAGTTATCATCTCATCGAAAGATCGGGACACCCCGCCTCTATCAGTATGAAATTGGGAGATGAATGGAAAACAGCATTTAAAACTAAGTTTGGATTATATGAGTGGTTAGTCATGCCTTTTGGGTTAACTAATGCACCTAGTACTTTCATGAGATTAATGAACGAAGTTTTACGTGCTTTCATTGGACGATTTGTGGTAGTTTACTTTGATGACATATTGATTTATAGCAGATCTTTGGAAGAACATTTGGAACATTTACGTGTTGTTTTTATTGCTCTACGTGATGCACGTTTGTTTGGTAACCTTGGGAAGTGCACCTTTTGCACCGACCGAGTATCTTTTCTTGGCTATGTTGTTACTCCACAGGGAATTGAAGTTGATAAAGCCAAGATTGAAGCTATTGAGAGTTGGCCGCAGCCCAAAAC
>NW_021192879.1:0-738 GCF_002162155.2 Triticum dicoccoides | reverse complement strand
CCCAACCGCGACTAAAGGGTGCCCTTTAGTCGCGGTCCGCCTCCCCAACCGCGACTACAGTGTTTTGGCGCCGCCTCCGTTCCCGCGCAGAAAGACCCTTTAGTCGCGGTCCTCCTCCCCAACCGCGACTAAAGGTACCCTTTAGTCGCGGTCCTCCTCCCCAACCGCGACTAAAGGTCCGTGCTAGAACTGGCGCGGTGCGGTGGGATGTTTAGTCCCACCTCGCTAGCCGAGAGGCTTCGACAGTGGTTTATAAGCGCGGCTGCGCTCACCACTTCGAGCTCCTCTCAAATGCAGGCTTACGGGCCTATTCTGTCACTATGTGCCTGTGGGCCTACTGGGCCTTCTGCGGGCCTGAATCCTGGCCCTGTAATGGGTTTCTAGTCGTATTCAGGCCGTGGTGGCCCAGTAGGTGGCATATTTTTTTTTTTCTTCCTTTTTTCTTCTGTTTTTTTCTTCTGTTTTTTTTCTTATGTTTTTCTTCTGTTTGTTTTTTTCTTCTGTTTTTCCTTTTTTCTTCTGTTTTTTTCTTCTGTTTTTTTCTTCCTTTTTCTTCTGTTTTTTTCTTCCTTTTTCCTTTTTCCTTTTTTCTTCTGTTTTTTTCTTCTGTTTTTCCTTTTTTCTTATGTTTCTCTTCTGTTTTTCCTTTTTTCTTCTGTTTTTTTCTTCTGTTTTTTTCTTCCTTTTTCTTCTGTTTTTTTCTTCCTTTTTCCTTTTTCCTTTTTTCTTCTGTTTTTC
>NW_021192878.1:0-1708 GCF_002162155.2 Triticum dicoccoides | reverse complement strand
CGGTCATGTTTGCAGGTTACACCTCCGAGTGGCCTATGTTTTGTCGGAGTGTTGATTAATTTCTGTTTCGGAAAATTTCAGGCGCTCGATATGTCCTTTTTAGCAAAGGTCATGCCGGAATTTTCCGTGAATTTTGGCATGACTTGTGCTAGAATATGTAGGAAATATCGAGTGGCCTCGATGTTCTAGAAAGATAATTAAATGATATTTCGGGTTGACTTTAAGTCTGTCGAGGCTGAAGAATCCCGACTGTTGTCGTGGGGGTCGTTTCTCCTTCTTCTCCTTGTGCTAGACCTTTGTTATGCACTAGGGGAAGGAGGAGTAACGACGATCACCGACGGTCGCAAATGTCAGAGAGGAATCAGTGAGGGAGAGTTTCCACCATATATGAGAGGACAAAGAATCTCGACTGTTGTCGTGGGGGTAGCTTCTCCTTCGTTCCCGTGTGCTACACAATTTGGTGTAATGCACTTGGGAACGAAAGGAGGAGCTACCATCACCGATGGTCGAATATATACACCACGTGAGCTGAGAGTTTTCAAGAAAAGACTCGACAGACCGATAGTCAACCCGTGATGAATAATAATGATCTAATTTAGTTTTTTAGTACATATATTTAATTGTACAAGTTTAATCTTTGAATTATGAACATAGGAAATGTCGTCGGCGAAGAAGGTCCTGGGGAGTGCTCCTGGTGCGGCGACAACCGGGGTTTCTGTGACAGGCCTGACTTGGTAGAAGGTCGGCGCTTCAGCATTATGCTCGAGGAGGCCTTCGATTGTGATACGGTAAGCTATGACGCAAAGTGTTTTTTTCATACTTAAGCTCGACTTCTACTACTTCAACGTGTAATTTTTGTCTTCTACAATTCGACTAGCTTATCCTATGCCATGCAAGACGCCATGTCTTGGAGAGGATGGGTTTTGAAGATCATGAGAGGAATGAAACACATAAAATTAACCTAAGGACCCATCATGGTATGGATTTTGAGGTATCCCATTTTGGTTGCCTGGGTTGGGAAGCACTTTGCAAGATGTATGACTTTCAAGATGGTATGTTTATCACCATGGATCTTGGTGATCCTGACATCGAAGTGGACAATTTGGACATTTGGGTCCTTGTTGATACGCTTCCAATTCTATCGCTATCACTACTGGAATCTGACATTTTGCTGTCCGCCACGTCTTTGCCATCGGCCAGCTGACGGCAAAGAGACTCTTTGCCGCCTGCTTCCACAAAGCGGACGACAAAGAAAGTGTAGATGGCAAAAATGTTATTTGCCGTCAGCTGCTTCTTTGCCGTCAGCTAGCTGACGGCAAAAAGCTAGAAGGCAGACGACAAAGAGCCAGGTGGGCCCCACGGGGCACGGCGTGGCTAGGTTAGATTCTTTGCCGTCAGCTAGCGGACGACAAAAGAGGTGACTACTTTGCCGTCAGCTGGCAGACGAGAATGTTAGTCCTTTGCCGTCTGCTTGCGGACGGCAAAGAGGAAACGTGGGCCAGCCCTAACGGTGGCCCTCGTTGCCGTCTGCTAACAGACGGCAAGGAAGGCCCACTTAACGGGCCGAGCTGTCTCCCCCCTCTCTCTTTCTCTCTCTCCCTCGCGTGCGCCCGCCTCGATCTCCTCTGCCGCCGCCGCCGGCCATCCCCTCCCCGTCGCCCCATCGACCCGCCGCCCCGTTGCCCCGCCGCCCCGCCACGCCCCGTCG
>NW_021192877.1:0-703 GCF_002162155.2 Triticum dicoccoides | reverse complement strand
TGCGAAAAATCACTATAATGGCGAGTGTCTCAAAACTCTTCCTAGCTCAAACTGACAGGATGGGCACGAAATTTTTTCGACCAATTTTTGTTTTTATCGGCTGCCCGGACCCAAAAACTGGAAACGGGTCAAAAAAAACTTCCTATAATGGCACCTGTCTCAAAACACTCAGAAACACCTAAAAATAGGATAGCCAGAAATTTTTTCGAAAAATGCGTTTTCGAAAAATTTTGGGCCTAAACGGAGCGTGGCTACCCGACTCTTTTTTTTTTTTCCGAAACCTACTCCGGCAAGGAAACACAAATCGGAATCTAGATGGATCCCGAAAACAAACCTAATAAGCAAAGAACTCGGATTGGTGGTGGATATATGGTGGTGGTATATGGCAGCGGTGGTGGTAGCGGTGGTAGTATATGGATATGGATTGGTGGTGGTATATGGACACGGATTGGTGGTGGTATATGGATACGGATTCGGTGCGGTGGTGGTAGATGGCAGGGGCGATGATGATGGTGCGGCGGCGGCGTGACAACTTATGACCAGAACTCGAAACTCTAAAAGACTAGACTCTAAGACCAGCAACTAGACACGACGATGCAACCGCAAATTCAACAAAGCAAAACCCTAAAAAGATTATGCAAGGCTCAGATTGGTTCGGATATGATGAACTAACCCTAATTTTTTTTGTGGCTTTTTCGTGGAC
>NW_021192876.1:0-1065 GCF_002162155.2 Triticum dicoccoides | reverse complement strand
ATTGTCCGTTTTGTACACGAAGCGCATCCAGTTTTTGCCGTAACCCTCTCTACTTTCTCGCACATGCTATGTGGGTGAAATGATGATACCATGCCAACTTGGAACCTTTTCAGAGTTCATTTCAAATGCTTTTCAATTTCATGGTCTTATAGCTCAAAATAATCAGTAAATGCATGAAAAATAACAAATGTAGTCAGAAAGGGTTGTAAATTGATGATGTGGCTTTGAATGGTGCATTTTGAACACAGAAAAACAATGGAGTTCAAATCAGTTCAAAAAAATGAAATCCCTTTGTAACAGACGAGTTTCCGTATGAAACCCTGATCCTTCGAAAGAGATTGTCCGTTTTGTACATGAAGTGCATCCAGTTTTTGCCGTAACCCTCTCTACGTTCTCGCACATGCTATGTGGGTGAAATGTTGATACCATGCAAACTTGGAACCTTTTCAGAGTTCATTTTAAATGCTTTTCAATTTCATTGTCTTATAGCTCAAAATAATCAGTAAATGCATTAAAAATAACAAATGAAGTCAGAAAGGGTTGTAAATTGATGATGTGGCCTTGAATGGTGCATTTTGAACACAGAATAACGATGGAGTTCAAATAAGTTCAGAAAATGAAATCCCTTTGTAAATGACGAGTTTCCGTATGAAACCCTGATACTTCGAAAGAGATTGTCTGTTTTGTACACGAAGTGCATCCAGTTTTTGCCGTAACCATCTTACTTTCTCGCACATGCTATGTGGGTGAAATGATGATACCATGCCAACTTGGAATCTTTCAGAGTTCATTTCAAATGCATTTCAATTTCGTGGTCTCATAGCTCAAAATAATCAGTAAATGCATGAAAATAACAAATGTAGTCACAAAGGGTTGTAAATTGATGATGTGGCTTTCAATGGTTCATTTGGAACACAGAAAAACTATGGAGTTCAAATAAGTTCAAAAAAATGAAATCCCTTTGTAACAGACGAGTTTCCGTATGAAACCCTTATACTTCGAAAGAGATTGTCCGTTTTGTACACGAAGTGCATCCAGTTTTTGCCGTAACCCTCTCTACGTTCT
>NW_021192875.1:0-625 GCF_002162155.2 Triticum dicoccoides | reverse complement strand
TAGGGTTTTTGAATTAAATCATAAATATTTGAATTTGGGCATTTAAAATTATATAAAATATTTAAATGCTCAAATATCTCCAAACTAAAATGTTTCATGTTGGAAATAATCCAACTATGGACCAGGAGTAGTTTGGTGATTTTAGGAGTTGCCTAAGTATTTTATTTAATTCAACAAAGTTGCAGAAGTATTAAAAAAACAGAAAACAGAAAGAAATGGAAAAAACTTACCTGGCGCCCAGCACCCGGCCCACCTGCCGGCCCAGCCCAGCGCCGCTCCAGCGAGCTGCTTGCCGGCCAGGCAGGCAGGCAGGTGCCCGACGGCGACCGCAGCGCGCGCCACGCACCTGCTCGCCGCCTCGCCGCTCCCCGCGCCCGGTGACGTCGTGGATCAGCCTCTCTCGCTCCCCCGAACCCCCCAGACACCCCCTCTCCTCTCCAGCTCCTCCCCATGGCGCTCCCCCGCCATGGCCGACGCCACCATCGCCGTGCCTTTGTCGTAGCCGTGCTCCCCGCCACCCGTGCGTCCTCTCATCGTGTCCAGGAGCTCCGCCGCTGTCCACTTCATCGAGCAGCCGAGCCCCGAGCGCTCGCAACGCCCGAGTCCACCGCAACGACCTCGCCCG
>NW_021192874.1:0-898 GCF_002162155.2 Triticum dicoccoides | reverse complement strand
GGGGCCGGCCCCCCTTCTCCCTTCCCCCTATAAATAGAGGGGTGAGGGGAGGGCAGCCGCACCACCCTCCAAGGCGCAGCCCTCCCCTCCCCAACACCTCTCCTCCTCCGTTGTGTGCTTGGCGAAGCCCTGTCGGAGTACTGCCTCTCCACCATCACCACGCCGTCGTGCTGCCGGTGGAGCTGTCTTCCTCAACCTCTCCTTCCCCCTTGCTGGATCAAGAAGGAGGAGACGTCTCCTGTCCCGTACGTGTGTTGAACGCGGAGGTGCTGTCCGTTCAGCACTTGGTCATCGGTGATTCGAATCACGTCGAGTACAACTACATCATCACCTTGCAAGCTTCCGCACGCGATCTACAAGTGGTATGTAGATGCAAACTCTCTCCCTTGACTCGTTGCTTAGATGAACTCATAGATGGATCTTGGTGAAACCGTAGGAAAAATTTCAATTTTCTGCAACGTTCCCCAACAGTGGCATCATGAGCTAGGTCTATGCGTAGTTCTCTTTGCACGAGTAGAACACAATTTTGTTGTGGGCGTGGATTTTGTCATCTTACTTGCCTCTACTAGTCTTTTCTTGCTCAACGGTATTGTGGGATGAAGCGGCCCGGACCAACCTTACACGTACGCTTACGTGAGACCGGTTCCACCGACTGACATGCACTAGTTGCATAAGGTGGCTGGCGGGTGTCTGTCTCTCCCACTTTAGTTGGAGCGGAATCGATGAACAGGGCCCTTATGAAGGGTAAATAGAAGTTGACAAAATCACGTTGTGGTGATTCGTAGGTAAGAAAACGTTCTTGCTAGAACCCAATTGCAGCCACGTAAAAGATGCAACAACAATTAGAGGACGTCTAACTTGTTTTTGCAGCGATTGATCATGTGATGTGATATGGCCA
>NW_021192873.1:0-674 GCF_002162155.2 Triticum dicoccoides | reverse complement strand
AAAAGAAAATAAACAATGCAGAAAACAAAACAAAAAAACTGGAAAATAAAAATAAAAATAGCAACAATAAGTATTTTGTTGTAAGTAGAAACAAAATAAAATAAATAAAGCAAGAAAGAAAACAAAAAAACAAAAAAAGTGTTTTCAAATTTGAAAACTAATGGCACTAACAGAAAGTTTATAATTTTTCTAAAACTAAAAGCAAAAAGAATTAAAAAATAAAGCAACAAACAAAAGAAAATAAATAATGTAGAAAACAAAACAAAAAAACTGGAAAAAATAAAAATAGCAACAATAAGTAAAGAAAACAAAAAACAAAAAAAGTGCCTCCTACTAGGCCGCCACGGCGTGAATACGACTAGAAACCCTACCATGGGCCAGTATTAAGGCCCGCAGGAGGCCCAGTAGGCCCACAGGCATATCAGTGTCAGTTTAGGCCCATAGGCCTGCAGTTCAGAGGAGTTCGAGAGGGAAGAGGCAACAGGGCTTATAAACAGGTGTCGCGCCTTTCCAACTAGCGACGTGGGGCTAAACTCCCACCACCACCCCGCTGTGCAAGGCCACTAGTCCCGGTTGGTGGCACCAACCGGGACTAAGGAGCTGCATTGGTCCCGGTTGGTGCCACCAACCGGGACCAAAGGCCGCCGCTTCCCGCCCTTTGGGCTGCTGAAGAG
>NW_021192872.1:0-1992 GCF_002162155.2 Triticum dicoccoides | reverse complement strand
GTTCCAAGTGGATAGATAGTTGCTCGAAGTCTGAACC
This sequence comes from Triticum dicoccoides, assembly GCF_002162155.2. Classification (NCBI taxonomy): domain Eukaryota; kingdom Viridiplantae; phylum Streptophyta; class Magnoliopsida; order Poales; family Poaceae; genus Triticum; species Triticum dicoccoides. Next base: position 1,955 of record NW_021192872.1, on the reverse strand, counting down.
AGAGTGAGAAAGGGTTTCAGAGCAGCGAGAGTAAGTATTGCGTCTGATACCAGAATAGAGCATTAGGAAGGTGGCCCGTGAATTAAATACGAAGCCAAGCGCGAGGAATAACTTCGACAACAGGGTGTATAGGAGAGTCAGGTTTCGATCCTGTGGAACTGTGGGTTATGGGCCCACCATGTGGTTTTTTTTTATAATAGGAGCAGTGACATCTTGCACGGTCATGATAGCAAGGCATGTCAGTGAGCACCACGTCAGCTATGTCGGCAACAACGTTGGTACCAAGGGCGAGGGACGAAGAGAACCATTTTCCTGCTCGTTGAACGAGGCGGGCCAAGAGGCAAAGTTCTCATCCATCGGCGGTTACCGAAATGCCATCAACAATAGAAACAGGGTCTCACTGTCAGAGTTGTACACCGAGGTGTTTTACCTACGCAGTGAATTATTACTGCTTAGATTATATATATCACAAGAAAGGTTAAACCAAATAATGGAAAGGAAAATGTGTTTAAACACATATATCAGGGGTATATCCTTCCCAAGGACAAGCAGAACAAGATATCCATAACAGGATATAAGGTAGACAGCCATTTAGGTAAGGGGGGAGGAATCTCATAATATTACCCATACAACGGTGTTAGGATAAATGATAAACAAAATTTAGCATCGTGCTTCAAATGTTCCTGTTGAAAATCGGAGTACCATTGACATGCTTCGAGGTAGCATTGACATGGTCTTCAGGTGAAGATCAAACTTTGGAAACACGAAGGATCCGTCAGGAATAACTTGTAGAATAAGTCTTACAATTTCCCCATGGATGAACGGATAACCTTGCTGAAAAGGAATCTATAATGATAGGTCCTCCAGCCAGGGGGGGGTGCTAGGCATGACATCATGTTACCGGGTCATCAAAGGACAAACAACATAACTCGTGGAAAGTTGTCCCAACCATCATATCTGACCGAGATTCAGATCCAATTGGTGTCAGGATACCTGAGACTCAGGATGTCCGAGAAGAAAAGGCGCAACACAAATCGTTGAAATGGCATTGCAAGACTCTCGGGAAATGAACTATGGGAGCGGGTCCCTGAAACAATAGTTCATCATTAAACCAAGGAGAGGTGAGGAGGTGGCTGATTGACTCAGCGACAATTCATTGAGATTTTCAAAAGATGGATTTACACAATAATGTGAACAAGAAGATGACATTTGTCAGATCAAATGGTATAATGATGTATGCTCGAGGAAAACATACACAATTAAACATTGGTTGAAAGGTGCACCCGAAATATGGGTTGGGTTGCACGACCAATGTTAGAATGGTGATTCAATAGTCAATAGCCTAAGAATGAACTTTCGATCATTAACTAAAAAAAATTAGGGTTGCTAGAAGGAAAGAATCCAAACAACACCGTTCACTTGTTGGAATTAACATGGGGACCAAGAAATGAACGAAGATGGCAAGAAGCATTTTGATATCAAGAATTCTTAAGAGGTGGTGAAATTCCCACCGCATTCTTGACAAAAAGAGATGGTAATACTTCCGAGGTAAGGAAGATCAAATGCTGGGTAGCAAGGAACTCAAGGTATAACACCAAGCATGAACAAGCTTGTGTTGGTGGGAAGGCCATAAAGTGGTCGATGATAATACAATTCATCAAGGGCAAGGATGGTATTTCTCATCATGAATTCAATTGATATCATGGATGAGCTCAGAATGTTGATGATCACGACACCTTTGTCGCGAGAGTTCATGAAGATGTAATCGATCGGCGACGACATCAAGTCAAAGTAATGATGAAGTGAAAGGTTATTGGAACCAAGGGTACGACACAAACTCGAAACCAAGCTTGTTGTTCAAGGCGAAATGATATGACGATGAGGACCGACGTAAGGTTAGTTCATCGTCGAAAATTGTGCTCCGAGAAGAAGGACCGGGTAGCACCGTTAGAATC
>NW_021192871.1:0-3157 GCF_002162155.2 Triticum dicoccoides | reverse complement strand
GGTCATCGCCTTCTTCAAATCTATCATGCTTGCACACATCTGGTTCTCATGGTGACGAATATGATGGTTTAACTCCTGGATGAATGCTGCAATGGACTTGTCCTTCCTGGTGCTGATCATCTCCCGTTGCTCATCTCGGCGCCCACATATATGGTAGATAGTGTCCTTAAGCTCCTTGTGGTAAACTTCACCGATGCGTCCTATGGTGATGTGGGCTGCCATGCTCTTGCCTAGACACTAGGTTGGTGCGTCAAAGGAAAACTCTATGGGTTTAGTGACTGGTGTGAACGTCCTTCCTGGGATTTGAACTTGAATCAACCAACTCTCCTCTTCTGGTAAAGTGGCGGTGTAGGTCTCGGTGAAGCTTGGTATTCTGATGTTCAGGTACCTAGTGACTTCCTTCAAATGTCGTCCAAACGAGGTGTCTTCATCTGGCTGTGTAAAATTGTTCCTTGAGTCTGCCATCCTAAAGAGTAGAAAATGGAGAGGAGTCAGAAATGAGTAGAGAAGAGTGACCTATGGCTCATCTTAGTGGTCATGTCCTACATTCATCATGTGCTCTGGTACCATCTTGTAGTGACCCGACCTCAGACGGTCAAGTCTCTGTGTTCAGTGTCATCCCTGGATCGATAATGCTAACACACGCAGTACTCGAAGGATTTATAACAGAGTAGCAATCACACACTTATTACATCGAATGTCTCAAAAGAGAACTTATTACAATAAATATGGCTTAAGGCCATCTAAAAACGATAACAGTGGAAGGCTTGGAAGATAAAGTGAGTCCATCAACTCCAACGGCATAGCCGAGTGCATGACAAATGACCTACGTCATCTTACTCCTCGTCTGAAAAGTCTGCAACATGATATGTTGCAACCCGAAAACGGGTCAGCACATGGAATATGCTCGTGATATAACACAGTAGAGCAATGAACAGATAAATGCTATCACTACATGCATATTTGGGTGGTGGAGGCTCTATGGTTATAATGTTTTTGCGAAAAGCCAAGTTTTCCCTACAACACAAGAATATATTTTATTTAACTATCATGGTAGTTGAAACATTGAGAATGGAACCCCCATCTCAATTCCAATTAAAAGTAATAATCAACCCAACAGATTAATTAGAGTGATGAGATCCATATGATAATCCAAGAACCAAATACTCAAGTTGTCCATAACCGGGGACACGGCTAACCATGATTAGTTTGTACACTCTACAGAGGTTTGTGCACTTTCCCCACAAGACTCGATCTCCTCCATTGGATTTCTCGCACTACATGGTGTTTGAGAAACGGATAACCGAGACACAGTTTTTCAGAAGCATTAACTCTAACCCCGGGTAGACAGTACCAACCTACATCCCCTACATCTGCTAGCCTACCACTAGAAGAGGTCATGCAACTTACTCCACAATGCTATAGCCCATAATAGCTTGTGGCTGCACACGGAAGTTTCTAGAATGAAAAATCTTATGATCCCTTTGAGCTTGGGTGGCGGACCATAGGAGGATCACACGGTATAACCCTGGGATCTCCTAGGACAACACTGGTATAACCCCAGGTGCCGAAAACCAACAATCCACCCAGATGTGTATTAAAGTTGCCACCTTAGAATTGAAACATTAATTATCAAACTCACATCTATCATGGATACACTCAAACCCAATCCACGTCTGCTAGCATAGCATAGTGTTATAATCATAACATAGAAGTAACTCCTAAGGGTTTGATAATGAAACAGGTAATAGGTTCTACCTCATCAACTACTTCCCAATACCCACATGTTAATCCCATCCTAATCATGCAGTGTTTGAGGATTGTAACTAATGCATAAAAACTGGGTATGAAATAGTATGATCAATGTGTTACTTGCCTTGCTGACGATCCGCAAAACCTAGTGACTCGTAGTATCACGCTTCGCACTCTGGGTGTTCTATCGCACACAAACAGTAGCATACATAAGCAATCAAGCAAAGATGCACGGGTAAAACTCAAATAAGAAGATCTAACCAGAAAGTTCAACTGAAGAACTCCGGTTTGCAAAAAGAATCAAATCAAACGGAGCAACGAAACTCAAACTGCGAAAGAAACAAGATCCGATTACTAATCTGGACTAAATTCAAATTTTACTGTGTCAAAATCCTGTTCAAGTTGGTTAAACAGAAAGAGGGCTTCGAGATGAAGATCTAGGCGCTTGTTTCACCTGATTTGGATAAACGAGCGAAAAGATAAACTAAAACAAAGATTAGGGCAGCAATCGCGATAAAAAATAATCGCGGAAAAACACTGGAAAAAGAAAAACTGACGAACATGCTAACGAACAAACGTTTGCTATATGCGGCTAACAGACGAACAGCGTTCGTTAAAACGAACATATGGACGAACGTCCGCTAATAAATAAACCGACGGAAAACCGGACGAACCGATATATATATATATATATATAAAACGAGATCTAGAAAAAACCGAACGGTTTTTCTGAGAAAACCGACGAACGGCGGCGACGGCGGTGGCTACCTTCGACGAGGTCGGCGGCGGGACGGTGGCGCTGGCGGCAGCGCTAGGGTTCGGAGGGGCGGCGGCGTGGCTTGGGCTGTCGGGGTCGCGGGCCTCGGCTTTTAAAGCCGGCTGGGCCAAGTGTCCTAGCCGAACACGGCCCGGCAAGTCGGTTACCTTTTTTATTTTATAAATTCCTGGCGCAGAAAAACTAACGAAAGAAATACTAACGGGACTCCAAAAATCTCAAAATAAATTTTCACGGTCCTCCAAAAATATTCCGGACAAAGTGAACATTTATTTGGGCCTCTAATGCAATTTTGAAAAACGCGTATTTTTTCCTAATTCAAATAAAATAGCGATAAAATCCAAATAAAACTCATTATTTGATTTTAGTATTTTTCCTCCAATATTTCATTTATTTTGGAGCAGTCCTATTATCTCCTCTCAAATATTTTTAATATGAAATATTTTCGTAGAGAAAAATTATTAAAACCAAAATGATCCTTCTTTCGATATTTGACAAAATTCAAATATGAAAACGGTGAAATCCCCAACTCTCTCCGTGGGTCCTTGAGTTGCTTAGAATTTCCAGGATCGCCACACGAAATGCAATAAAATATGATATGCATGAATGACCTATGTATAACATTCCAAA
>NW_021192870.1:0-1230 GCF_002162155.2 Triticum dicoccoides | reverse complement strand
ACACAACGTGGGCACATGTGCAATAGGACTGATGGTAATTTTTCATAATTTTTTGTGATGGAGAAGTATCTGAACACTTCCCTCTACACGGATTGCTCTTCGCACGTCTACGACTGTGGCCGGCGGCCTCCGGGGGCTAGCATACCGTCAAATCTTGCGTAGGCGGCCTCTCACAAATCTGGAAGTGTTGAGGCGGTTGCAAACGCCCAGCACGCGTCTCCGGGGTGTGCCCCCCCCCTCACGGACGCCGCCGCCGCCGGCACCTGGAGGGGGGAAACGGACGCGTTGGGTCTACACGGAGTGGATGTAGCTGTGGGTTTGGCCCGAATGTTGCTCCAAAGTGTTCCTCTGGGCCGACCTAACACAACCGGGTGGAGAGGTCCACTGGTCAAAGCCCGTCCGTGCAAAGTCAAAGGGCTAGATCCCGTGGTCAAACGCTACAGGGTTAGCCAGGATGGGGGCCCTGGGGGGGGGGTTGCAATGCCACCGGAGCGTCGTACCGGGCCCTCATACGTGCGGGGTGGTGTTGTGGCATGTCCGAAGAGGCGGCACGCATCTCCGGGTTGTGGCCCCCCCTCACGGACGGCAATGAAACGGTAGTAGACGTTCTGCGGTAACGATGCAGCGTGAATATTATTAAATACTTGGAGCGCGATAAAATCATGAGTTTTTTACACAACGTGGGCACATGTGCTATAGGACTGATGGTAATTTTTCATAATTTTTTGTGAGGGAGAAGTATCTGAACACTTCCCTCTACGCGGATTGCTCTTCGCACGTCTACGACTGTGGCCGGCGGCCTCCGGGGGCTAGCATACCATCAAATCTTGCGTAGGCGGCCTCTCACAAATCTAGAAGTGTTGAGGCGGTTGCAAACGCCCAGCACGCGTCTCCGGGGTGTGCCCCCCCCTCACGGCCGCCGCCGCCGCCGGCACCTGGAGGGGGGAAACGGACGCGTCGGGTCTACACGGAGTGGATGTAGCTGTGGGTTTGGCCCGGATGTTGCTCCAAAGTGTTCCTCTGGGCCGACCTAACACAACCGGGTGGAGAGGTCCACTGGTCAAAGCCCGTCCGTGCAAAGTCAAAGGGCTAGATCCCGTGGTCAAACGCTACAGGGTTAGCCGGGACGGGGGCCCTGGGGGGTAGCAATGCCACCGGAGCGTCGTACCGGGCCCTCATACATGCGGGGTGGTGTTGTGGCATGTCCGAAGAGGCGGCACACGTCTCCGG
>NW_021192869.1:0-1216 GCF_002162155.2 Triticum dicoccoides | reverse complement strand
TTTTTTTTGCGCTGCTTTTTTTTTTGCGAAAAATCACTATAATGGCGAGTGTCTCAAAACTCTTCTTAGCTCAAACTGACAGGATGGGCACGAAATTTTTTTGACCAATTTTTTTTTTGACTGCCCGGACCCAAAAACTGGAAACGGGTCAAAAAAAACTTCCTATAATGGCACCTGTCTCAAAACACTCAGAAACACCTAAAAATAGGATAGCCAGAAATTTTTTCGAAAAATGCGTTTTCGAAAAATTTTGGGCCTAAACGGAGCGTGGCTACCCGACTCTTTTTTTTTTTTGAAACCTACTCCGGCAAGGAAACACGAATCGGAATCTAGATGGATCTCGAAAACAAACCTGATATGACAAGAACTCGGATTGGTGGTGGATATATGGTGGTGGTATATGGCAGCGGTGGTGGTAGCGGTGGTAGTATATGGATATGGATCGGTGGTGGTAGATGGCAGGGGCGATGATGATGGTGCGGCGGCGGCGTGACAACTTATGACCAGAACTCGAAACTCTAAAAGACTAGACTCTAAGACCAGCAACTAGACACGACGATGCAACCGCAAATTCAACAAAGCAAAACCCTAAAAAGATTATGCAAAGGCTCAGATTGGTTCGGATATGATGAACTAACCCTAATTTTTTTTTTGGCTTTTTCGTGGACTGTAGGTATGAAGAACAGACTCGATCTAAACTACGAAAAACTGTAAAATCTCACCGAGCAACCTGGAAATCTGATACCACTTGATAGAGGCGAGGGTCCCGATCTTTCGATGAGATGATGGATATCGCTTTGGTGGAAGTCGACTTTGACGATCCGACTACGAACGTGCGAGGACGTCGCGCCTTAGCAATTGCTAAACCAACTCCGAGAGGTTATTGACCACGCCGGAGCACGATCAACCTGACCACGAGGGTCTGTTTCCTGCGAGCAAACGAAGAACAAGCAAGAAACTAAGATTGCAATCTGGATATTGCGAATATAAGATGAAAGCTTTATTGATCAAGGTGGGGTTCTGTGACGCCTTTGTCTGGTCGTTGAACACAAACGAAGTACGCGAAGTTGCAGCTATGGCGAACTTTTAATCTAAACAAAACCCAAGGTCTAAACGATGCCCTAAGGGCTGTATATATGGAGGAAGAGGGGGTGGATTTCGTGGCCCTTGGTGGAGGGGTCCGAAATCAACCCTATCTCTTGTTTCCCCACACATA
>NW_021192868.1:0-1625 GCF_002162155.2 Triticum dicoccoides | reverse complement strand
CAGTTGAGTTGTTTAGAGACCTCTTCCATTTAAACCGTCGCACTGAATTCACCGATGGCCCCAACACTGAATTGGGCGGTATGGCCATTCAAAAGAGGAAGGAGATCACTTATCCCCACGTCAAACTCCACAGTCACCCCAAGGAATGGAATGCAACTTGGTTTTATTGCAAGGATACCTCTCCTGATAATGAAAATCCCTTGCCCGGCTTCCGCCCGGAACGGCTCAGCAACACGCACCCTTTTCCACAAAGACTAAGCGCCAAGGAAAGGATTAAATACGCTCCGCAATTGTCCAAGCTCCGAGCTTTTATGGCCAACGGCTTAACGGGAATAGATCTTGCCCGCTGTTGGATATCATGGAGCATACTGCCTCTGAGCCGACGCTCTAGTTTGATGTGCCAGTATACTGATAGTGTCGATGACCCACTCCGACACACTAAAATCCAACTCCCCGATGACGAAGTCACAGAATCTGTGAAAAAGATGCTGAATGAACCGGAGCACCTCTGTGCTCAAACCGGTCTGCCTCCTTACTGCACCACCAACAAACCGCCAGCGGTAATATTTTAATTGCTCTATTGTTGAACCGGTTACTGCTTTATATGTTTGCCATTTAATTACTGCTGATCCAGGGCGATAATCCGTTTTGGAGCAAGAAACTTCCTCAAGAAAAAACAGAGAAAGCAGGGCGGCCAATCCGTCCCAAGACCAAGGTTATTAAGAAGCCAGCTCATAAGAGAAAAACCATCGCTTCATCTGATCCAGCTATTGATGATGATGTGGGTAACCCGGACCTTGAGGTAGAACTTGACTCGCTTGGCTTATTTTTTACACGCCTTATTGATGATGATGCTTGTCAGGATGACGCTGAAGCCAACAATGCAGAATTCGTTGAGGTAACTATTCTCTCTTCCGATACAGGTGGATGCTTAAAGGCTACTACTAAACGCAGCAGGGGTTCACAGATTCATTCAAGGTCAGAAAACAGGTATGAGCATGCGATGTGTTGGGGAACGTAGCAGAAATTCAAATTTTTCCTACGTGTCACCAAGATCTATCTATGGAGAGACCAGCAACGAGTAGAAGGAGAGTGCATCTACATACCCTTGTAGATCGCTAAGCGGAAGCGTTCAAGTGAACGGGGTTGATGGAGTCGTACTCGTCGTGATTCAGATCACCGATGATCAAGTGCCGAACGGACGACACCTCCGCGTTCAACACACGTACAGCCCGGTGACGTCTCCCACGCCTTGATCCAGCAAGGAGAGAGGGAGAGGTTGAGGAAGACTCCATCCAACAGCAGCACAACGGCGTGGTGGTGGTGGAGGAGCGTGGTAATCCCGCAGGGCTTCGCCAAGCACCATGGGAGAGGAGAAGAACTTGGGAGAGAGGGAGGGGCTGCACCAAAGGCATAAGGTGTGTTTGGGAGGCCCTCCTACCCCACTATATATAGGGATCCCAAGGGGGGGGGGGTGCGCCAGCCCCTAGGAGATCCAATCTCCAAGGGGGCGGCGGCCAGGGGAGGAGTCCTCCCCCCCCCCCAAGGCACCTAGGAGGTGCCTTCCCCTGCTGGGACTCTTCCTTTAGGGTTTCCCCAGGCGCATGGGCCTCTTGGGGCTGGTG
>NW_021192867.1:0-531 GCF_002162155.2 Triticum dicoccoides | reverse complement strand
GTGAGTAATAATCCAAGATACGGCTCAGAATCGGCCAAAACTGCGAGTGTTGATGACCGACACATAAACGCACCACAGGGTTCGTTAACCATGGAAACCACTCCAGGACCCCAAAACAATGAGTAATAGTCCATGAAATGGGCCACAATTGGCCAAAACTGCCAGTGTGGATGACCGACACTTAAGCGGACCTTGGGGTTCAACAATTATGGAAATTGCTTCGTTACCCGAAAACGGTGAGTAATAATCAAAGAAACGGGCCAGAATCGGCCTAAACTGTCAGTGTTGATGACCGACACATAAACGCACCACATGGTTCGTTAACCATGGAAACCACATCGGGACCCCAAAACAGTGAGTAATATAGTCCATGAAACGGCCCAAAATCGGCCAAAATTGCCAGTGTTGATGACCGACACGTAAGCGCACCTTGGGGTTCAACAACTATGGAAATCGCTCCGGGACCCCAAAATAGTGAGTAATAATCCAAGAAATGGGCCAGAATTGGCCAAAACTGCCAGTGTTGATGCT
>NW_021192866.1:0-1719 GCF_002162155.2 Triticum dicoccoides | reverse complement strand
GCTTACTTTTATCCTCAAACCCAGGAGGTTGTTTCATGAACACTTCCTCTTCCAGAACACCATGGAGAAACGCGTTCTGTACATCTAGCTGGCGGAGACACCATCCCCTGGACATGGCAATAGACAAAACGAGGCGAATAGTGGCAGCCTTTACAACAGGACTGAATGTATCCTCATAGTCTAAGCCATACCTTTGCTTAAATCCTTTTGCTACTAGCCTAGCTTTGTAACGATCAATGGTTCCATCAGACTTCTTCTTTACTCTGAAAACCCATTTACAGTCGATCACATTTTTACCTTTGCCTTGATGTGTAGAGACTAAGTGCCATGTTTTATTTTTGTGAAGCGCCATGCACTCTTCTTCCATGGCTTTCTTCCACCGTAGATCATCCAAAGCTTCTGCAACAGTACGTGGAACAGTGTCTGCACTGTGTGTGTTACAAACATAACCAAATTTTGCTATATGTTTATAGTCTTTGGGTTGAATTACTCCCCTTTGAAGTCTGGTCCGTGATGGTGACAAAGCGGGCACAGAAGATCCGCCCCCTGGAGCTGCTGCAGATCCCGAAGAAGACCTGCCGGGGGCCTCAGGTGCGTGCGACGAGGCGGGATCTTCTGCGGCCATCGGGCGTGACGTACGGGAGGATGGCGCCACAGAAGATCCGGCGGCAGCGGGGGCAGCTGCGTCCGGCTCATGATGGGGCAATGATGAGTGGGCCCCCGCAGATGCGGCGCGGGACTCCACACCCGGATCCCGCCGAGGCGCACGCCGCGTGTAGTGACGCGGTTCGTCGCCGAACCGACCGGGCGCAGGGCCCACCCGCGCAGGCGCGCCGTGATTGGCTGGGGCGCTGTCGACTTGTCGCGGCGCGGAGCCGCTGCTGCCACCGCTGGCGTGGCGTGGTGTGGGGCTCGAGGAGGATTCGTCCGTCCCGTCATGCGCGGAACCCGCGGCTGAGACGCCCTGATCCCGAGGCGGATCCGCCTCGATGACGCGGCTGCTGCATGCAGGGGGCATAAAATGACGAATTTGGCTGATTTCTTCAGTATATTCTGCGCCGATTTTTTCTGCTTCATCACAAAACTCATCACCAGCATTAGTAGGAGAATTAGTCAATAATTGATCATTAGTAGTAAAAGCATCCCCATTGTCAAGGCCGGTGAGGTGAGATGGGAGAAGAAGGATTTCCTTTTGAAGGAGAGTGCCGACGTTTGGGTGGAGGTGTGCAAAAGGGAAAACAGTCTCGTCAAATACGACATCACGAGAGATGTAGACACGACCTGTGGATACATCAAGGCATTTTACACCTTTATGTTGTGGACTGTAACCAATAAAAACACACTGTTTTGATCGGAATAGAAGTTTGCGGTTGTTGTAGGGACGAAGATTTGGCCAGCACGCACAACCAAATACTCGAAGTGATTTGTAGTCAGGTTTGGTGTGAAGAAGGCGTTCTACCGGAGTTTCATTGTTGATAACTCTACTAGGTAGGATGTTGATAAGATGAACTGCGGTGAGAAAGGCTTCATCCCAGAATTTTAGTGGCATAGAGGCAGCTGCAAGAAGAGCTAAACCTACTTCAACGATATGCCTATGCTTACGCTCGGCAGATCCGTTTTGTTGGTGAGCATGAGGACATGATATGTGGTGAGATATGCCAATCTGTTGAAAAAAGGAGTTTAGGTTTCTGTATTCCCCTCCCCAATCAGATTGTATAG
>NW_021192865.1:0-1039 GCF_002162155.2 Triticum dicoccoides | reverse complement strand
GGTAGGCACGTGGCACGGTGTACCGGGCGCCCGTTTGGTGTCTCGGGAACCCTGTTCACATCGTTTGGGGCTGTGAGCGAAACTCCGGCCGGATCTCCTCATGGATGGAACCCGAATAGGCGATAAACCTGGACTAGAGACTTAGGTGATTAGGTAGGTCGTGGCCGACACCCACGTTGGGCTTCCGCTTGAAGGTTGCCGAGTACATGTCGTGTAAACGGCGGTAAGTGGTGAGAGCATGTGTGAAGAAGTACACCCCTGCAGGGTTAACCTAATCTATTCGAATAGCCGTGTCCGCGGAAAAGGACTTCTGGGTTGCTTATATCAGTTCATAGACAAGTGAAAGTGGATACTCTAAAATACGCAAGATAAGCGTGAGTGCTATGGATGGCGTTCTCGTAGGGAGACGGGAGCGGATCCATAGTGGTGTATTGATATGGTGAATATGTGGACTCGTGTGCGCCACCTTAAAAAAAGTAACTCGCAGTCGTAGTTCAGGATAGCCACCGAGTCAAAGTTGGCTTGCTGCAGTTAAACCCCACCATCCCTTTGTTGATAATGATGCATATGTAGATAGTTCTGATGTAAGTCTTGCTGGGTACATTTGTACTCACGTTTGCCTATTTTATGTTTTTGCAGAGAGACTTCAGTCTCACTAGTATTTCCGCGTGGTCTTCGACGTTTAGCTTGTTACCTCAGCTACGATCTTGTGCCTCGGCAGGATTTGGTAGATAGTCAGGCTTCTCAGCCTTTTTCATTTATAGATGTCTGTACTCAGACATGATAGCTTCCGCTTGTGCTTGATTTGTATGCTCTGAATGTTGGGTCATGAGACCCATGTTTGTAATATCTCGCTCCTCGGAGCCTAATGAATAGATTACTTGAGTCATAGAGTCATGTTGTGATGCCATGTTGTATTTGCACATATCGAGCATATTGTGTGTATGTTATTGAAATGCTTGGTATGTGTGGGATCTGACCATCTAGTTGTTTATCTTTAGTAGCCTCTCTTACGGGGAAATGTCTCCTAGTGTTTCCA
>NW_021192864.1:0-2015 GCF_002162155.2 Triticum dicoccoides | reverse complement strand
GAACGCTTTCCAAATTACTCTTTGAAAAATCTGAATGAAATTCTTCTAAAGTCCATTGCTTTTCATAAGATGAAGCCTAGTGATCCCAAGTTTGATGAATGTCTATCTGAGCTCCGCGATCTTATACGTGCAAAGGGTGCCGTTGGAATCGTTAGTAGCATCATCTCGAAGAAAATTAGAATTCATAAACTTGAACATTGTAATGGTCATAAATCTAACGAATCACTTGACCTAGGTGATGATGACGTTGAGCATGATACGTCCATTTTGCATCATGTTTTCCTACTATTATTTGTAGTGTTTTTATGCATTAAAACACTTTGTGGAGTAATTCTAATGCCTTTTTATCTCATAATATGCAAGGTTTGCACAAAGAGGGAGAATGTCGGCAGCTCAAATTCTAGACCTGAAAAAGCTATGTCAGAGATACCTATTATGCACATCTCCAAATGAGCTGAAATTTCACGGAGAATTATTTTGGAATATATAAAAAATAATGGAGAAAAGAACTACCTGAGGGGGCCACCCCCTCTGAGCGCGCCCTGGTGGGTAGTGAGGCCCAGGCCGACCTCCGGTGCCCACCTTCTAGTACATAAGGTCTTTTGACCTAGAAAAAAATAAGGGGAGGACTTTCAGGATGGAGCACCGCCCCCTCGAGGCGGAACTAGGGTAGGAGCACTTTTTCCCTCCAGCGAAGCGATTCCGACAGGGGAACTTCCCTCCCGGAGGGGGAAATCGAAGCCATTGTCATCACCAACATCCCTCTCATCTTTGGGAGTCCAATCTTCATTAACATCTTCAACAACACCATCCCATCTCAAACCCTAGTTCATCTCTTGTGTTCAATATTTGTATCAAAACCTCAGATTGGTACATGTGGGTGACTAGTACTGTTGATTACATCTTGTAGTTGATGCTAGCCGGTTTACTTGGTGGAAGATTATATGTTCAGATCCATTATGATATTTATTACTCCTCTGGTCTTGAGAATGAATATTATTTGTGAGTAGTTTCCTTTGTTCTCGAGGTCACGGGAGAAGTCATGTTGCAAGTATCATGTGAATTTGATATTCATTCAATATTTTGATGATGTGTATGTTGTGATTCCCTTAGTGGTGTTATGTGAACTTCGGCTACATGACACTTCACTATATTTGGGCCTAAGGGAATGCATTGTGGAGTAGTTATTAGATGATGGGTTGCTAGAGTGATAGAAGCTTAAACCCTAGTTTATGCGCTATTTCGTAAGGGGCTGATTTGGATCCATATGTTTAATGCTATGGTTAGATTGTTGTCTTAATTCTTCTTTCTTAGTTGTGGATGCTTGCGAGGGGGGTTAATCATAAGTGGGAGGCTTGTTCAATTAAGAACAGCACCCAAGCACCGGTCCACCCACATATCAAATTATCAAAGTAGTGAACGCAAATGAAACCAACATGATGAAAGTGACTAGATGAAATTCTTGTGTGCCCTTAAGAACGCTTTGCTTATTATAAGAGACCGCTCCGGCCTGTCCTTTGCTAAAAAAAGGATTGTGCTAGCTTGCTGCACTTATGTTATCATTACCATTACTTGCTCGTTACAAATTATCTTGCTATCAAACTACCTGTCACCGACAATTTTAGTGCCTGCAGAAATTACCTTGCTGAAAACCGCTTGTCATTTACTTTTGCTCCTCGTTGGGTTTGACACTCTTACTTGTCAAAAGGACTACGATTGATCCCCTATACTTGTGGGTCATCAAGACTCTTTTCTAGCACCGTTCCTAGGGAATGAAGCGCTCTTGGTAAGTGGAAATCGGTAAGGAAAATTTTATATTATGTGCTGAAATTTATTGTCACTTGTTACTATGGAAAACAGTCCTTTGAGGGGTTTGTTTGGGGTATGTTCACCTCGACCAGAAACAAAAAGAGTTGCCCCTCACCCTACTGCACCTACTGAAAATATTGGTTATGAAATTCCTTTGGGTATGGTAGAAAAACTGCTAGCTAATCCTTATGCATGAGATGAAACAC
>NW_021192863.1:0-992 GCF_002162155.2 Triticum dicoccoides | reverse complement strand
AAGATAAAATGACTTCTTCAAATTATATGAAATATGAGTTGGGAGTTTCAAAGAATTAAATTCAAAGCCCCTTTGAATTTATTTTCAATTTGGAATAGATCATCATGCATATTTTATTTTCTTGCATTTTGGTCGATCCTAGAAATTTCACGCAACTCAAGGACCCTTGGAGAGAGTTGGAGATTTCGTTATTTTCATATTTGAGAGTTTTCTCGAATTGAAAAGAGGATCATTTGATTTATTTATTTCATCTTCAATTATTTTTCCGTTATCAAAAATATAAGAGAGGGAATAATATGACTTTCCCAAATTTAGGAAAATGAAGATTTAATAAATAGATCAAATTTTGTTTGCCGGAGTTTTATTTGCATTTTATTCGGATAGGGAAAATGCGCGTTTTTGAAAATTTTATTTTAGGCCCCGAGTAAAGTTCATTTTGTTCGACTCATTTTTAGGAGTCGGGGAAAATTTACTTTATTAAATTTTGGAGTTCGTTTAGATTTTCTTTTATTTATTTTTCTGCGCGCGAGACCGTTTAAAAAAAAATCCGCAGCGCCTTGGGCCAAAGGCCCAAGCCACTAGCCGAGCCAGCCAGGCCAGAGGCCATCGCGCGCCACGCCCAGGGAGGAGCCGCACCAGGCGCAAGGCGCCAGGGAGCCGCCATCCTTTGTGGATTCCTAGTAGGATTCATCTACTTTCGTTTTTTTTCTAGATCTTTTCCTTTTGTTTCCTAATCCTAGTCTATTTCTTGTCCCCTACCCCAAGCAAAACCCTCCCCTCCCCAATATAAATACCCAAGCACCCCCCCCCTCTAAACACATCAAACCAACACCTCTCCTCTCCTCTCCGCCGCCCCACGCCGCGCCGCCACACCCACGCCGCGCCGCCGCACCACCCAAGCCGCGCCTCACCCCGCGCCTCTCACCCGCGCCGCCGCCCTTGTGCATCGCCGCCGCGCCCAACGCCGCCCAACCCCGCGCCCTAGTGCCGCC
>NW_021192862.1:0-1213 GCF_002162155.2 Triticum dicoccoides | reverse complement strand
TATTATTAATGCCTCTACAATCAACACACATACGTGATGTACCATCCTTTTTCGGCACTAGAATAATAGGAACAGCACAAGGACTAAGGGATTCGCGTATATAACCTTTGTCGAGAAGCTCTTGTACTTGACGCATAATCTCCTTCGTCTCCTCTGGATTGGTACGGTATGGTGCACGGTTTGGCAGTGAAGCACCGGGAATTAAGTCAATTTGATGCTCAATCCCTCGAATAGGCGGTAATCCCAGTGGCACGTCTTGTGGAAAGACGTCAGCGAACTCCTGCAAAATGTTAGTGACAGCAGGAGGCAAAGAGGAAGGCACGTCCTCGAATGAAAATAATGCCTCTTTGCACACAAAAGCATAGCAAACAGATTTGCTGAAATCTAGCTCATCAATATCAGATTTGGTGGCAAATAAACATGCACTTTTCAATTTAATTTCAGAAGCAACACTAGATGGTTTATTATTAGGCTTCATTTGTAGCTCAAATTCTTTTGCCACAATCTGATTTTCACTCTTATTCGTCTCCTGTTTTGCTTTATTAGCTCTATTAATATCATCTTTCAAAATGGAATCAGGAGTCATAGGAAGCAAAGTAATATTTTTATCCTTATGAACAAGAGTATAGTGATTGTTTCTACCATGGTGTACAGAATTTTTATCAAATTGCCATGGTCTACCAAGTAATAAGGAACATGCTTGCATAGGTACCACATCACAATCAACATAATCAGCATATGTTGAGATACTAAAATGCACACGAACAGTACATGTTACCTTAACCTTGCCGCTGTTGTTGAACCATTGGATGTAGTAAGGATGTGGATGTGGTCTTGTGGTGAGAGAAAGCTTCTCCACCATCTCCATGCTAGCCAAGTTGTTGCAGCTCCCTCCGTCTATTATGACGCGCACAGAACGTTCCTTCACAACTCCCTTGGTATGGAACAAATTGTGCCTCTGATTTTGCTCAGCTTGTGTGACCTGCACACTCAAAACATGTTGAGCAACTAAACATTCATACCTGTCAGCGTCTTCAGGAGCCATGTATTGCGTCTCATGATCAGAATCATCTCCACCATGTTCTTCACGTGTAATAAGAGCCAAAGTCTCCTCATCATAGTCACTAGCGGACTCATATCCACCATCCGCGGTA
Source organism: Triticum dicoccoides (assembly GCF_002162155.2). Taxonomy (NCBI): domain Eukaryota; kingdom Viridiplantae; phylum Streptophyta; class Magnoliopsida; order Poales; family Poaceae; genus Triticum; species Triticum dicoccoides. Next base: position 59 of record NW_021192862.1, on the reverse strand, counting down.
GCAATCATCACACGCGGAGATTTGCATTCTCTCGCATAATGACCTCCTCCCTTACAACG
>NW_021192861.1:0-2487 GCF_002162155.2 Triticum dicoccoides | reverse complement strand
GTGGTACATACTTCAACCCATGCGACCCAAGCTCAATGGCCCACTTGGCGACTCGTCCAGTGGCTTCTCTGTTTTGAATGATGTCTCCCAAAGGAGCAGAGCTAACCACAGTGATTGGGTGATCCTGAAAATAATGTTTAAGTTTCCGGCTCGCCATGAACACCCCATATACGAGCTTCTGCCAATGTGGATACCGTTGTTTGGATTCAATTAACACCTCACTGACATAGTAAACCGGCCATTGAACCGGATGCTCCTTACCAACCTCCTTGCACTCCACCACAATCGCCACACTAACAGCTCGTGAGTTGGCGGCTACGTATAACAACAGCGGCTCTTTTTCAATTGGAGCAGCAAGAACCGGCGGCTCTGCAAGCTGTGTCTTCAGATCCTCAAAAGCAGAGTTTGCAGCATCACTCCAAACAAAATCATCCGTTTTCTTCATTATCTGATACAAACGCATCACCTTCTCCCCTAACCGGCTTATGAACCGGCTCAAAGCAGCAACTCGACCCACCAGCCGTTGAACGTCATTGATACATGTTGGTTTGGCCAGGGATGTGATTGCTTTAATTTTCTCCGGGTTAGCTTCAGTACCTCGGTTGGACACCAAAAGACCCAAGAGCTTGCCGGCTGGGACTCCAAAAACACACTTAGCCGGGTTAAGCATCATTTTGTAGACCCAGAGGTTAGCGAAGGTCTCTTTCAGATCTGCGACCAAGGTTTCCTCTTTCCTGGATTTTACCACTATATCATCCACATAAGCATGAACATTACGCCCAACCTGATCGTGAAGACAATTCTGCACACACCGTTGGTAAGTCGCCTGGGCACTCTTAAGCCCAAAAGGCATAGACACATAGCAGAAAGCTCCAAAAGGAGTGATAAAAGCTGTCTTCTCCTGATCCTTTACTGCCATCTTGATCTAATGATAACCTAAATAAGCATCCAAGAAACTCAAACGTGCGCAACCCGCCATAGCATCGATGATCTGATCAATACGGGGGAGGGCAAAAGGGTCAGCCGGACAAGCCTTGTTTAAATCGATGTAATCCACACACATACGCCAGGTGCCGTTCTTTTTGAGTACAAGCACCGGGTTAGCTAACCACTCTGGGTGAAAGACCTCCGCAATGAACCCGGCCACCAAGAGCCGGGCCACCTCTTCTCCAATGGCCTTGCGCCTTTCTTCATTGAACCATCGGAGAAACTGTCTAATAGGTTTAAACTTTGGATCAATATTGAGAGTGTTCTCAGCGAGTTCCCTCGAGACACCCGGCATGTCGGAAGGTTTCCATGCAAAGATGTCCCAGTTCTCATGGATGAACTCGATGAGCGCGCTTTCCTATTTCGGATCCAAGTTTGCACTGATGATGAACTGCTTGGATGAGTCGCCAGGCACAAAGTCAATCATCTTGGTGTCATCAACTGATTTGAACTTCAACACCGGCTCATGCTCCGTTTTTGGTTTCTTTAAAGACGTCATGTCTGCCAGGTCAACATGATCCTTATAAAACTTTAACTCCTCTGTTGCACAAACAAACTCAGCATAGGCAGCATCACCTTCTTCACACTCCAAGGCTATTTTCCGGCTTTCATGTACTGTAATGGTGCCCTTATAACCCGGTATCTTGAGCTGCAAATACACATAACACGGCCGAGCCATGAACTTGGCATAAGCTGGCCGTCCAAACAGAGCATGATATGGGTTTTTGATCTTAACCACCTCAAAGGTTAATTTTTCTGCTCTGGAGTCATACTCATCCCCAAAGGCTACTTCCAGTTCAATTTTACCAACTGTGTATGCCGACTTACCAGGTACCACACCGTGAAACACAGTGTTGGATTGCTTAAGACTCTTATCAGTCACCCCATCCGGCGGAACGTCTCATAGTATAGGATGTTGGTGCTGCTGCCTCCATCCATGAGTACCTTAGTGAATTTATATCCACCAACCTGAGGCGCCACTACCAAGGCCAAGTGACCCGGATTATCAACCCGGGGTGGGTGATCCTCTCTGCTCCACACAATAGGCTACTCTGACCAACGTAAGTAACGTGGAATCGCTGGCTCAACGACATTGACGACCCTCTTGTGAAGCTTTTGGTCCCTCTTACATAAACTAGTGGTAAACACATGGTATTGCCCACTATTCAACTGTTTTGGGTTACTCTGATATCCGGACTGTTGCTGCTGATTACCTTGGCCGGGTTGTGGATTATATCCTCCTTGGTTACCAGGATGGCCCTGACCGTGAAATCCTCCTCCACCTGAGCCGGCGCCCGGGCCATGGAAACCGCCTCCACTTGAACCGATGCTCGGGCCGTGACCTCCATCAAACGTGTTTGAATTTTTAAATGCCTTCATGATCGTACAATCTTTCCACAAGTGGGTGGCTGGCTTCTCCCGGGTGACGTGTCTTGGACAAGGCTCATTCAATAGTTGCTCAAGGGTGGGACCTGACCCGCCCGACCGAGGGGGTTGCCT
>NW_021192860.1:0-604 GCF_002162155.2 Triticum dicoccoides | reverse complement strand
TTGAAATAATTAATATTAAGTTACTGTTTTTTTTCCAAAATGAAATGGGTATACGTAAAAAAATAAAAGATAATAAAAATATTAAAAAAAAATAAAATATCTCTCTTTTTACAAAAAAAAAGGGATCATGATATAAAATTTGACCTATAGGAATAGATGAAGATGTCACCATAACTAATCCTGTTACACATAAACCTAACGTCAACCATACTAAGAAACGATCATATAATACAATATTATTATTTTTTATATTATTTTTTTTTTTAAAAAAAACATTAATTCATTTCCTTCGATAATTCTATAAAAAGATTACCTCTTTCTTCAAAGTTAGAAAATTGATCTTTACTACTACATCCAGGAGATAGCAGAACAACGTCACCTGGTTGAATTTTTTTCGAAATTAAAATTATTGCTTGCTTTAAAGTTTCAACATAAACAGATTTTTTTTTGCATAGTTTTGATAAACTAAGACCGTCTTTTCCAAAACAATATATTTTTATTTTTAATTTCTCGAAATATTCTTTTAGAATATTGAAATTTGAAGATTTACCATCTCCTCCTAATAATAACCATATTGTTCCTTTTATATTTAAATTCTGAAGAG
>NW_021192859.1:0-1745 GCF_002162155.2 Triticum dicoccoides | reverse complement strand
TATGGGACATTTGTACAATCCACATATGAAGATAAGGAAGAAAGATATGTTTATTTGCTGTCCAAAAAGTTCTCTCACGTCACTTTTGGCCCAAGAGAAGATAGAGTCCAAGTCTCTCACGTTCTGGATTCAGATTCGGACTGCACAGACACACCTGACTCAAAACGCACACAAGTTTTTCATACGGACTCCAAATTGGGTGATTCTTTTTTTGTTGGAAACTAGATTTCGTGCACTTTCCAACCCAGTTGGAATCACCTTCAAATTCGTCCGGAGCGTTGAGTTGTGGACGAAACAATCTGATGCTGCAGCAGAATCCGAGTCAAACTACAAGTCCAAAGGTGTTACATCACCTCCACTTGGGCCCATTGGCCTTGTACGACCTAGATTTAGTTTTAGGCTACCTTGGGACGTCCTCCCACCTCCTTGGCCGCCACCCCTTGCTCCTATATAAGTAGATCCATCTAGTAGCTTTTCCTTGGGATTTGTTTAGTTAAAAGTTAGCCATTGCAACTTCGTGTACTTCGTTTGTGTCCAACGAACAGACCAAGACCGCTTCCGGATCCCCACCATTATCAATACCTCATATATATTTGCAATATTCAGATTGCTTTATCATATTCTTGCTCGTTCTTCGATTGCTTGCAGGAATAGACCTTCGTGGTCAGGCTGACCGTGCTTCCGGCATCGTCAGTAACCTCAGGAGATTGGTTTAGCGATTGCTAAGGCGCAACGTCGTGCACGTTTGTAGTCGGATCGTCAAAGTCGTCTCCACCAAATCGATAGTTATCATCTCATCGAAAGATCGGGACACCCTCGCCTCTATCAGGGAGGAGGTCATTATGCGAGAGAATGCAAATCTCCGCGTGTGATGATTGCTACCGCGGATGGTGGATATGAGTCCGCTAGTGACTATGATGAGGAGACTTTGGCTCTTATTACACGTGAAGAACATGGTGGAGATGATTCTGATCATGAGACGCAATACATGGCTCCTGAAGACGCTGACAGGTATGAAAGTTTAGTTGCTCAACGTGTTTTGAGTGTGCAGGTCACACAAGCTGAGCAAAATCAGAGGCACAATTTGTTCCATACCAAGGGAGTTGTGAAAGAACATTCTGTGCGCGTCATCATAGACGGAGGGAGCTGCAACAACTTGGCTAGCATGGAGATGGTGGAGAAGCTTTCTCTCACCACAAGACCACATCCACATCCTTACTACATCCAATGGTTCAACAACAGCGGCAAGGTTGAGGTAACACGTACTGTTCGTATGCTGATTATGTTGATTGTGATGTGGTACCTATACAAGCATGTTCCTTATTACTTGGTAGACCATGGCAATTTGATAAAAATTCTGTACACCATGGTAGAAACAATCACTATACTCTTGTTCATAAGGATAAAAATATTACTTTGCTTCCTATGACTCCTGATTCCATTTTGAAAGATGATATTAATAGAGCTAATAAAGCAAAACAGGAGACGAATAAGAGTGAAAATCAGATTGTGGCAAAAGAATTTGAGCAACAAATAAAGCCTAATAATAAACCATCTAGTGTTGCTTCTGAAATTAAATTGAAAAGTGCATGTTTATTTGCCACCAAATCTGATATTGATGAGCTAGATTTCAGCAAATCTGTTTGCTATGCTTTTGTGTGCAAAGAGGCATTATTTTCATTCGAGGACGTGCCTTCCTCTTTGCCTCCTGCTGTCACTAACATTTTGCAGGAGTTCGCTGACGT
>NW_021192858.1:0-1073 GCF_002162155.2 Triticum dicoccoides | reverse complement strand
TGTTGGGGAACGTAGCAGAAATTCAAAATTTTCCTACGTGTCACCAAGATCTATCTATGGAGAGACCAGCAACGAGTAGAAAGAGAGTGCATCTACATACCCTTGTAGATCGCTAAGCGGAAGCGTTCAAGTGAACGGGGTTGAAGGAGTCGTTCTCGTCGTGATTCAAATCACCGATGATCAAGTGCCGAACGCACGGCACCTCCGCGTTCAACACACGTACAGCCCGGTGACGTCTCCCACGCCTTGATCCAGCAAGGAGAGAGGGAGAGGTTGAGGAAGACTCCATCCAACAGCAGCACAACGGCGTGGTGGTGGTGGAGGAGCGTGGCAATCCTGCAGGGCTTCGCCAAGCACCGCGGGAGAGGAGGAAGACTTGGGAGAGGGGAAGGGCTGCGCCAGAACTTCGTGTGAAGCTCCCATGCGTCTCCCCACTATATATAGGCGTGGAGGGGCTGGTTTCTTGCCCTCCAAGTCCATTGGGGCGTTGGCCAAGGTGGGAGGAAAGAAATCCCATCATTTCCTTCCCCACCGATTGTTATCCCCCCTTTTTAGGGATCTTGATCTTATCCCTTCGGGATATGATCTTATTCCTTCTAAGGGGGGATCTTGGTGCGCCTTGACCAGGGGTGTGTGGCCTTGCCCCCACTACCCACGTTCATGTGGGTCCCCCCATGCAGGTGGGCCCCACTCCGGAACCTTCTAGAACCTTCCCGGTACAATACCGAAAAATCCTAAACATTTTCCGGTGGCCAAAATAGGACTTCCCATATATAAATCTTTACCTCCGGACCATTCCGGAACTCCTCGTGACGTCCGGGATCTCATCCGGGACTCCGAACAACATTCGGTAACCACATACAAACTTCCTTTATAACCCTAGCGTCATCGAACCTTAAGTGTGTAGACCCTACGGGTTCGGGAGACATGCAGACATGACCGAGACGTTCTCCGGTCAATAACCAACAGCGGGATCTAGATACCCATGATGGCTCCCACATGTTCCACGATGATCTCATCGGATGAACCACGATGTCAAGGACTTAATCAATCCCGTATTCAATTCCCTTTGT
>NW_021192857.1:0-1256 GCF_002162155.2 Triticum dicoccoides | reverse complement strand
TGCTTCGCTACCCAACCGTGCACCATACCGTACCAATCCAGAGGAGACGAAGGAGATTATGCGTCAAGTACAAGAACTGCTCGACAAAGGTTATATACGCGAATCCCTTAGTCCTTGTGCTGTTCCTATCATTTTAGTGCCGAAAAAGGATGGTACGTCGCGTATGTGCGTTGATTGTAGAGGCATAAATAATATTACTATTCGTTATCGTCATCCTATTCCTAGGCTCGATGATATGCTTGATGAATTGAGTGGCTCTACAATATTCTCCAAAGTTGATTTGCGTAGTGGATACCATCAAATTCGTATGAAATTGGGAGATGAATGGAAAACAGCATTTAAAACTAAGTTTGGATTATATGAGTGGTTAGTCATGCCTTTTGGGTTAACTAATGCACCTAGTACTTTCATGAGGTTAATGAACGAAGTTTTACGTGCTTTCATTGGACGATTTGTGGTAGTTTACTTTGATGACATATTGATTTATAACAAATCTTTGGAGGAACATTTGGAACATTTACGTGCTGTTTTTATTGCTCTACGTGATGCACGTTTGTTTGGAAACCTTGGAAAGTGCACCTTTTGCACCGACCGAGTATCTTTTCTTGGCTATGTTGTTACTCCATAGGGAATTTAAGTTGATAAAGCCAAGATTGAAGCTATTGAGAGTTGGCCGCAGCCCAAAACAGTCACACAAGTGAGGAGTTTCCTTGGCCTCGCTGGTTTCTATAGGCGTTTTGTGAGAGATTTCAGCACCATTGCTGCACCTCTCAATGAGCTTACAAAGAAGGATGTGCCTTTTGTATGGGGTATCGCACAGGAAGAAGCCTTCACGGTATTGAAAGATAAGTTGACACATGCTCCTTTACTCCAACTTCCTAATTTCAATAAGACTTTTGAGCTTGAATGTGATGCTAGTGGAATTGGATTAGGAGGTGTGTTATTACAAGATGGAAAACTTGTTGCATACTTTTCTGAAAAATTGAGTGGGCCTAGTCTGAACTATTCTACTTATGATAAAGAATTATATGCTCTTGTTCGGACCTTAGAAACATGGCAACATTATTTATGGCCCAAGGAATTTGTTATACATTCTGATCATGAATCTTTGAAACACATTAAAAGTCAAGCAAAACTGAACCGTAGACATGCTAAATGGGTTGAATTCATTGAGACTTTCCCTTATGTCATTAAACACAAGAAGGGTAAAGAAAATGTTATTGCTGATGCCTTGTCTCGTCGTTATACTATGCTTT
>NW_021192856.1:0-1030 GCF_002162155.2 Triticum dicoccoides | reverse complement strand
AACTAGATAAACATGGGGTTATTTTTATGCTCATTATTGTTGATTATTGGTTAAGTTTTCTCAGACTAAAAGTTTTCCATGCCTTCATTCGTGAAAGCAAATGGCTGGGTACTTGTGACCCGAGAGATGACCAAGAAAGGTCAACGTAAGGGAGTATGTTCTCTCTAAAGAATGACTTCAAAAGAAAAGAGATATATAATTGAGAGTCTTGCTCGACGAATGTCTTCATGTACTCTCCATGGAAAAGAATTCTCATCTTCTATGAGATGCAATAAGTGATATGCGTGATTAATTTGACCAACGTCGGATTAAGCATGTGTATTAAAGAATATTCGGATTTATTCCTAAATTTGATGATTGAATATGCAGTCAAAAGAGCCAATTCTGGCATCCCGCATGGCGGGAAAAGATGATTATGATAAAACCAGCATGGCAGGAAAAGTCTGGGAAAATCCCTGCGTAACCCGTATGGCGGCAGAAATTTTCTCAGACTTATCATGTATGACAGGAGAAAAACATGATGACTCATGTGCTTTTAATGTGTCCCACTCTGGGAGAAAAGTATGGAGTAGCTATTATGCCTTCCTCGTATCGACCGTACATCTTATGTGTAACGGTCATTAAGCACTCAATAAATCCGAAGAGAATAAAAGTTACAGACGAACCTAAAGATAAGAATGATATACAAGTGTGACTTGCAAAAGTACTAATGATAAAGAACTTTGTTGAGTTTCTAAAATGGAATAAGGAAAAAGTACTCCCATACCAGTTAACAGATAACTTCATTACATATGAAGTAATTAGATAAATGAAGTAGATACTCAAAGTTTCCTCAATTCACAAGAGTTGTGAATGGTTTTTCGAAATTGTGGCAGAAAAGTTCTTGCCACATTTCGAGGGGGAGAAAGAAATATGAGATACCCATTAATGAAGAATGTGATCGTCCGTGGGAGTACGGTGATCATAATAATACCCCTAAAGAAAAGAAGACTAAGGAATACTAAGACGGTGCTTAAAGTGCCATAAAGAA
>NW_021192855.1:0-1761 GCF_002162155.2 Triticum dicoccoides | reverse complement strand
GGCATCGGGACAAGTTTCGGGGTTATCGGTATTGTACCGGGACCACCGGAAGGGTCCCGGGGGTCCACCGGGTGGGTCCACCTGTCCCGGGGGGGCACATGGGCTGTGTGGGGTGCGCCTTGGCCTAATGGGCCAAGGGCACCAGCCCCACATAGGCCCATGCGCCTAGGGTTCAAGGGGGGCAAGAGTCCTAGGAGGGTAAGGCACCTCCTAGGTGCCTTGGGGGGAGGGAAAACCCCCCTTGGCCGCCGCACCCCCTAGGAGATTGGATCTCCTAGGGCCGGCCACCCCCCCTTGGCACCCCTATATATAGTGGGGGAGAGGAGGGACTTCATACCTGAACGTCTCGGCCTTTGGTTGCCTCCTTCTCCCTCCCCAACACCTCATCCACCTCCATAGTGCTTAGCGAAGCTCTGCCGGAGTACTGCAGCTCCATCAACACCACGCCGTCGTGCTGCTGCTGGTGCTATCTCCCTCAACCTCTCCTCCCTCCCTTGCTGGATCAAGAAGGAGGAGACGTGGCTGTTCCGTACGTGTGTTGAACGCGGAGGTGCCGTCCGTTCGGCGCAGGTCATCGGTGATTTGGATCACGTCGAGTACGACTACATCATCACCTTGCAAGCTTCCGCACGCGATCTACAAGTGGTATGTAGATGCAAACTCTCTCCCTAGACTCGTTGCTTAGATGAACTCATAGATGGATCTTGGTGAAACCGTAGGAAAATTTTAATTTTCTGCAACGTTCCCCAACAGTGGCATCATGAGCTAGGTCTATGCGTAGTTCTCTTTGCACGAGTAGAACACAACTTTGTTGTGGGCGTGGATTTTGTCATCTTACTTGCCTCTACTAGTCTTTTCTTGCTCAACGGTATTGTGGGATGAAGCGGCCCGGACCAACCTTACACGTACGCTTACGTGAGACCGGTTCCACCGATTGACATGCACTAGTTGCATAAGGTGGCTGGCGGGTGTCTGTCTCTCCCACCTTAGTTGGAGCGGAATCAATGAACAGGGCCCTTATGAAGGGTAAATAGAAGTTGACAAAATCACGTTGTGGTGATTCGTAGGTAAGAAAACGTTCTTGCTAGAACCCAATTGCAGCCACGTAAAAGATGCAACAACAATTAGAGGACGTCTAACTTGTTTTTGCAGCGATTGATCATGTGATATGATATGGCCAGAAGTTGTGATGAATGATGAATTGTGATGTATGAGATCATGTTCTTTGTAATAGGATTCACGACTTGCATGTCGATGAGTATGACAACCGGCAGGAGCCATAGGAGTTGTCATTATTTTTTGTATGACCTGCGAGTCATTGAATAACGTCATGTAAACTACTTTACTTTATTGCTAAACGTTAGTCATAGAAGTAGAAGTAGTCGTTGGTGTGACAACTTCATGAAGACACGATGATGGAGATCATGATGATGGAGATCATGGTGTCAAGCCGGTGACAAGATGATCATGGAGCCCCGAAGATGAAGATCAATGGAGCTATATGATATTGGCCATATCATGTCACAACTATATAATTGCATGTGATGTTTATTATGTATTATGCATCTTGTTTACTTAGGACGACGGTAGTAAATAAGATGATCCCTTATAAAATTTCAAGAAGTGTTCTCCCCTAACTGTGCACCGTTGCTACAGTTCGTCGTTTCTAAGCACCACGTGATGATCGGGTGTGATGGATTCTTACGTTCACATACAACGGGTGTAAGACAGTTTTACACAGCGAAAACACTTAGGGTTAAC
>NW_021192854.1:0-1375 GCF_002162155.2 Triticum dicoccoides | reverse complement strand
AATAGCCTCGGGACGAAATTTATGAAGTGGCATCTTGTATATTTCGTCCAAGGCTTCATGCACCCATTACGGTGGCTTCAAAGTCCTGAAATCATCACTTGTAACTCCGTTCTTGTTCCCCTTGCGCATGCCATCATCTCCATGCTTGTTCTTGCTCCAATGTTCATCCTTCTCCAAGCTAGGCCCTTCATTTGTAAGCAAAACAAATGTATCCAATTTAGGCAGCATCATATTCTCATGAACATTAGAATCATTACCAAGAAACGAAAGTACCTGGTAATTTAGTTGGCGTGCACGAGCTCTAGTAATTGGTCCAGTATGTATAGCAGCAGGGGCTGTGGGTGTAACAATTGTATTGATGTCCTCATCATCCTCCCCTTCTTGAAACGAAGTCGTCCTCGACGGAAGTTCATCTTCCTCACCCAAATAAGGCTTCAAATCTGCAATGTTAAAAGTGGGACTAACCCCAAAATCTGCAAGCAGCTCAAGTTTATATGCATTATCATTTATTTTCTCTAACACCTTAAAGGGACCATCAGCACGTGGCATTAACTTTGATTTGCGCAAATCAGGAAATCTATCCTTACGCAAATGTAAACAAACAAGATCTCCAGGTGCAAACACAACATGTTTTCTACCCTTATCTCCAGCAAATTTATATTTAGCATTCATACGCTCAATGTTTTCCTTAGTTAACTCATGCATTTTTTAAATCAATTTAGCACGTTGTTTAGCATCAAAATTAACCTTCTCCGAAGATGGAAGAGGCAACAAATCAATAGGTGCACGAGGTAGGAAACCATACACAACTTCAAAAGGGCACATCTTAGTAGTAGAATGCAATGAACGATTATAAGCAAATTCACTATCAGGCAAGCATTCCTCCCACATTTTCTTATTATTCTTCAAAACAGCCCTAAGCATAGTAGACAACATTCTATTGACTACTTCAGTTTGTCCATCAGTTTGGGGGTGACAAGTAGTACTAAAAAGCAGTTTAGTCCCCAACTTAGCCCATAAACATCTCCAAAAGTGGCTAAGAAATTTAGTATCACGATCTGAAACAATAGTTTTTGGCACACCATGCAAGCGAATAATTTCACGAAAGAACAAATCAGCAACATTAACAGCATCATCGCTTTTATGACATGGTATAAAGTGTGCCATTTTCGAGAATCTATCCACGACAACAAATATGCTATCCCTCCCCTTCTTTGTTCGAGGTAAACCTAAAACAAAGTCCATAGATATATCCTCCCAAGGAACACTAGGTACAGGCAAAGGCATATATAAACCATGAGGATTGAGTCGTGACTTAGCTTTTTGACATGTAGTGCAGCGAGCAATAAAACGCTCAACATCCCGTCTCATCTTT
>NW_021192853.1:0-1446 GCF_002162155.2 Triticum dicoccoides | reverse complement strand
AAAGACACAAATAATACAAGACGCTCCAAGCAAAACACATATCATGTTGGTGAATAAAAATATAGCTCCAAGTAAATTACCGATGGAAGTAGACGAAAGAGGGGATGCCTTCCGGGGCATCCCCAAGCTTTGACTTTTTGGTGTCCTTAGATTATCTGGGGGTGCCATGGGCATCCCCAAGCTTAGGCTCTTGCCACTCCTTGTTCCATAATCCATCAAAAGAATTCACCCAAAACTTGAAAACTTCACAACACAAAACTCAATAGAAATCTCGTGAGCTCCGTTAGAGAAAGAAAATAAAAGACCACTTCAAGGTACTGTAATGAACTCATTTTTTATTTATATTGGTTTTAAACCTACTGTATTCCAACTTCTCTATGTATTATAAACTATTTTACTAGCCATAGATTCATCAAAATAAGCAAACAACACACGAAAAACAGAATCTGTCAAAAACAGAACAGTCTGTAGTAATCTGTAACTAACGCAAACTTATGGAACTCCAAAACATCTACCAAAATTGGACGACCTAGAAAATTTGTTTATTGATCAGCAGCAATTGGAATCAGTATTTTATCACGTTCTGGTGATTTTTAATAATTCTTCCACTAAATGCAAAGTTTCTGGAAATTACAGCAAGGTCAAATAACTATCATCCAAGAAGATCCAATAGGTCTAACTTGGCACAAACACTAATTAAAACACAAAACCACATCCAAAGAGAAGGTGGGTTATTTATTCCTAAACATAAGACAAACACAAAAAACTAAAAAATAAAATTGGGTTGCCTCCCAACAAGCGCTATCGTTTAACGCCCCTAGCTAGGCATAAAAGCGAGGATAGATCTAGGTATTTCCTTCTTTGGTAGGCAATCCATAAGTAGCTCTCATGATAGTTTCATATGGCAATTTTATTTTATTTCTAGGAAAGTGTTCCATGCCCTTTTTTTAATGGAAGTGGAATCTAATATTCCCTTCCTTCATATCAATAATCGCACCAACCGTTCTAAGGAAAGGTCTACCAAGAATAATAGGGCAAGAATGATTGCAATCTATATCAAGAACGATGAAACCTACGGGTACATAATTCCTATTTGTAACAATAATAATATCATTAATCCTTCCCATAGGTTTCTTAATAGTGGAATCCGCAAGATGCAAGTTTAGAGAGCAATCACCAAAGTCACAGAAATCTAGCAAATCACACAAAGTTTTGGGGATAGTGGAAACACTAGCACCCAAATCACACAAAGCATAAAACTCATGATCTTTAATTTTAATCTTAATAGTTGGTTCCCACTCATCATAGAGTTTTCCAGGGATAGAAACTTTCAACTCAAGTTTTTCTTCATAAGATTGCATCAAGGCATCAACGATATGTTGAGTAAAGGCTTTCTTTTGGCTATAAGCATGAGGAGAATTTAGCACGGATTGCAACAAGGAAATA
>NW_021192852.1:0-1649 GCF_002162155.2 Triticum dicoccoides | reverse complement strand
TCCTGAACCATCCAGCTAGTTCCTCTTGAAGTGGTCGGAAGCGAGCTTCTGGACTAAGCATCATCCGGAGGTTATTCCTCTGAGCATTGGTATCACTCGGAACCCGCTCAGAGGTGTATCTCCGGATCATCTCACAGACATAGTATGCACATAGATTGGTCCCCGCTGGCTGAATATCCTCACCATTCTTAGCCTTTGCCCTTTTGAATTCTAGCTCTTTTTTGAATTCACCGACCTTTGTATCTACGAACCGTCTCCAAACCCTACGAGGCAAAGAAAATTAAATGAACAAGAGAGTTATTAGTTACTTGATATTAGGAAATGAACGAAATAGGCCGATCGATATAGAGCGCAAATGAATGAAAATAATTACTTCTGCAGCATTCTTCTCATGTCGACCCAAAGCTTTGGATCCTTATTCAGAGAGTAGTGGACGAGACATTCTGAGGTGTCAACTTTAATTACTAGCAGAATCCAGTGGAACCTGCGGACACGATACATGCACAGTACGTCATGCATAACTCATCGATTAGCCGGCCACATACCATGCATGGAGTAAACAAAAGAGAATGTGCTCAAGACAGAAACACTCACCCAAAATGGTAAGGAAATAGAATATCACTTTTGAGTTCCTGCTTTGTAAGAAACTGCCACAGGTCTGCCTCCATGTCGGCGGGGTGATGCTCCAACACATATCCATTAACGATGTGTGGGTCAATGAACCCAACATCATGGATGTTCCTTACTCTGCATTCCTTAATCTTCATTCTGCATGTATAATAGCGGACACAACAATATAGTTAGGACATATATATAGTGCAGGCAATATGAACGAGATGAGGTAGAAATAAATCACTTACAGAACGTAGCAACTGATGATAGATTTGTCGAGCTCGCGCAGATTGAAAAGCTGGAACAATTCACTCAGATGAATTTGTACATAGTAATGTTTGAAGTGATGCTCATATCTAACTTCCGCATAAATATATTCTTTGGCGTTTTTATTTTTTATGTAACCCTTGTACCATTTCAGCAGACCTTTCATTTGTGGAGGTAGATCCTGTTCCTGCGCAGGCTCGATGAGAGGCCCATTCTTCACATATGTAATTACTACCTCCTTCATTGGCGCCTCATCAAGGCCTAACAGTTCACGAAGAGTAATACCTAAGTTGGCCGCTTGTTCTCTGGCACTCGTTACAGTCAATCCATGTGCTGCCGCAGCTGCTATGATATCGGGGTCATCCGAACCGGCGGCTTTCACTATAAGCGGGGCAATCGATTGTTTACTTTGTTCCCCGAGCTGGGCAACTCGTTTCCCGCTTTTTTTACTTTCTAATTCCGTTTTCTCGGCCTCCTCCAAGGCTTTGTTCTCCTGGTTCTCCGCCCGCTCTTTCTTCTCCTTCAACATGAGTGCCTGCCTACGAAGTTCACGTGCATAGTCGTCAGGCAGATTCTTCGCGGCTTGGGACGGTGTGCTCAAAAATGACTTAGCCCACTTCTTTTGCTCATCAGAAAATACTGGCTTGGGCTCGGGCTCTCTTTTCTTCTTGCAGTCCGCCTTCCATTTCTCATGATCAGCAGCCGCGGCCGCGGCAGTTTCCTCGGCACTACGTTCCCAAGGCCTTGTGGGGAGAGGCTTCAATGATGGC
>NW_021192851.1:0-1187 GCF_002162155.2 Triticum dicoccoides | reverse complement strand
AGCAACATTAACAGCATCATCGCTTTTATGACATGGTATAAAGTGTGCCATTTTCGAGAATCTATCCACGACAACAAATATGCTATCCCTCCCCTTCTTTGTTCGAGGTAAACCTAAAACAAAGTCCATAGATATATCCTCCCAAGGAACACTAGGTACAGGCAAAGGCATATATAAACCATGAGGATTGAGTCGTGACTTAGCTTTTTGACATGTAGTGCATCGAGCAATAAAACGCTCAACATCCCGTCTCATCTTTGGCCAAAAGAAATGTGTAGCAAGTACGTCCTCCGTCTTCTTCACGCCAAAGTGTCCCATTAATCCTCCTCCATGCGCCTCCTGCAACAACAAAAGACGAACGGAGCTAGCTGGAATGCATAGCTTGTTAGCACGAAACACAAATCCATCGTTAACGACAAACTTGTTCCACATTCTTCCTTCTTTACAATTCTGCGTTACATCTTTAAAATCAGCATCATGCACATATTGATCTTTGATGGTCTCCAAACCAAATATTTTGAAGTCAAGTTGTGAAAGCATAGTATAGCGACGAGATAATGCATCAGCAATAACATTTTCTTTTCCCTTCTTGTGTTTAATGACATAAGGGAAAGTCTCAATGAATTCAACCCATTTAGCATGTCTACGATTCAGTTTAGCTTGACTTTTAATATGTTTCAAAGATTCATGATCAGAATGTATAACAAATTCTTTGGGCCATAAATAATGTTGCCATGTTTCTAAAGTCCGAACAAGAGCATATAATCTTTATCATAAGTAGAATAATTCAGACTAGGCCCACTCAATTTTTCAGAAAAGTATGCAACAGGTTTGCCATCTTGTAATAACACACCTCCTAATCCAATTCCACTAGCATCACATTCAAGCTCAAAAGTCTTATTAAAATCAGGAAGTTGGAGTAAAGGAGCATGTGTCAACTTATCTTTCAATACCGTGAAGGCTTCTTCCTGTGCGGTACCCCAAACAAAAGGCACATCCTTCTTTGTAAGCTCGTTGAGAGGTGCAGCAATGGTGCTGAAATCTCTCACAAAACGCCTATAGAATCCAGCGAGGCCAAGAAAACTCCTCACTTGTGTGACCGTTTTGGGCTGCGGCCAACTCTCAATAGCTTCAATCTTGGCTTTGTCAACTTCAATTCCCTGTGGAGTAACAACATAGCCAAGAAA
>NW_021192850.1:0-1385 GCF_002162155.2 Triticum dicoccoides | reverse complement strand
CGATCGACAAAGCCCATGAATTGACTCTGGATCCTGTCATGATTAGTAGAACAAGAAACAAAACCCAAAAATAATGTTCCTATAACTACTAGGATGTGGTGGTAAAACGCTCACAGTAAAGCAAATATCAATGTCTTACAAGTTCTTACCATGCAGCAGGCGGTGATCGGCAACCAGCGGTGTCAAGTAACTCCGAATATTGAGTAAAGCGATTGCCAGGGGAGCATACGTATACACGGTGTAGAAATATGTGGAGCTGGGTTGGCTATATATGGTAGCAAAAGATTAGCAATAATCAATTCAAAGATGCAATGTTGAATAAACGCTCAACGACGGTACTGTGCTGGTCCTAGGCTAGACCGGACTAGAGACGCGAGCCTAGAACACTAATGAGGTCACGGCGTAGCACAACTAGCATCAATGAAGGATACAAAGTAGCTCTGGACAGCAAGATATAGGTGAAGATCACAACGGCAGTAAAGATAATGATGTGAAACAATAGCCAAGCTGTTTTACTGAACAGAGCACAAAACAGATTCCAATCCGAATTCAGGTACGAGATTGATTCTAGATAGATCCAATTTTTTTTCTTCTCTCTTTTTTTTTCTCACGCTTTTTTTTCTTTTTCTTCTCCCTCTTTTTCTTTTTTTTTTCTTTCCTTTTTTCTCTCTTTTTTTCTTTATCTTCTTTTTCTCCCTCTTTCCAAGACAAACTAGATAAGATGCAGATTCGATCAGGCGAAGATGTGAGTGACCTCAACTATGATTATGACAATAAACAGTGCGTAGCACGTGGTGGAAATTGGTGGATTGGATGGTGGACAGCGGATGGGATAATGATGCAGCGGCTGCGTGACTAATGTGAACAGAACTCGAAACTCTAAAGGAACTAGACACCAAGACCAGCAACTCGACACGACGATGCAACCGATAATTCAACTATGCAAGCAATGAAAAGAAAATTGCAAAGGCTCAGACTGGCTTGGACGAAGGATGAATAGATCTAACTCTTTTTTGTGGCTTTTTCTTGGACAATAGGTAAGAAAATAAATCTAATCTAGGAAAACTGGAAATTCTCACCGAGCAACCTGAAAACTGATACCACTTGATAGAGGCGGGGTGTCCCGATCTTTCGATGAGATGATAACTATCGATTTGGTGGAGACGACTTTGACGATCCGACTACAAACGTGCAACGACGTTGTGCCTTAGCAATCGCTAAACCAACTCCGAGAGGTTATTGACCACGCCGGAGCACGATCAACCTGACCACGAAGGTCTATTCCTGCAAGCAATTGAAGAACAAGCAAGAATATGATAAAAGCAATCTGAATATCGCGAATATGTATGAAGTATTGATAATGGTGGGGATCCGAAAAGTGGTCT
>NW_021192849.1:0-892 GCF_002162155.2 Triticum dicoccoides | reverse complement strand
GGGGGGCTTGCCTGGTTGCTCTGGCAAGAGAGAGGGGTCGTCAACACCGTAGTCGAACTGGCCAGCAGCAGCGTCGGTCTCGTAGTCTACCGGAGAGAAGAGGGGGAAGAAACAATGAATACAAGTAAATAGATGCATATCGATGCATGACATGTCAAGAAGTGATGCTAGGCGTGCCCTAACGTGGTATGAGGGGGTACTGGTTAGGGGGGAAAAACATCCGGGGAAGTTTTCCCGGTTCCGGACGTCTGTCAGACAGATGAACCGGAGAGGAAAGTTTGCAGGTTCGATAGGTTAGAGGCGTGTGGTGGACGAACGGACTGCGTATCCGGATTCGTCACGTCGTTCTGAGCAACTTTCATGTTGAAAATATTTTAATCCGGATTACGGATTAAAAGATATGATTTTTAAAAGATTTTATTAATTTCAGGAATTTAATTAATTATTTAATTAATTTCGAAAATGTTTTTATGACATCAGCATGATGTCATGCTGACATCATCAGTCAACAGGGTTGACCGAGTCAACCCTGACAGGTGGGTCCCGCATGTCATTCTCTAATATCTAATTAACCTAATCAGAGTTAATTAACATTAGTTAATTAGGTTAATTAGTGATTAGGGTTAATTAATCAGAATTAATTAGACTAATTAATTACTTAATTAATTACTTAATTAATTAATTAGTTAATTAGTTTTAATTCATTTTCATTTTATTTTTATTCCCTGCTTTAATTAAAAAAAAACGTTCTGTTGTGTGGGGGTGGGGCCCCCATGTCATTGGCCCCGAGGGGCAAACGGGCAAGCGGGCGCGCGGGGCGATGCCCGTTCGGGCGCACCCCAGGAGGACACGGCGCCCGCGCCCGCGCCCGAGGCCAACGGGGGCCGGGGCG
>NW_021192848.1:0-2106 GCF_002162155.2 Triticum dicoccoides | reverse complement strand
GCAGGGGTGGAGGCCGGCCATGGTGCGAGGGCAGGGGCGGCTAGGGTTTTGGCCAAAGGGGACGGCGGCGGCTAAGGGTGCGGGAGAGAAGGTGGAGAAGTGGGGGCGTGGGGGCGTGGGGGTGGTTGTGTTAGGGCTAGGTGGGTGAGAGGGTGAGGGGGCGAGGACTACCGTTGGATCCAGGAGCATCCAACGGTGCTTGATGCATGATCCGCGTGAGATGGCTATGGCCCAATCAGAACGCACCACGCGTGTATGACGTTATGACCATCTAGTATTGGATGTTATGGCCATATAAAATTGGTCGTGGTCAAATAAAAATGAAGTGTAAAATCATGTCAGCATTTTATTTTTTATGTTTTGAGTGTCCAAAATGAATTTTTTTTGTGAAGAAGCTATCAAATATTTACACGAGGTGCATCTAGGAATTACAAACAATGTTGTCTAAGAGAGTTTTCATTTTTCTTTGCACGGAAAAACCATTTTCCATTTTTCGATTGCCCCAAATGAGCTTTTTTTGTGAACGACCTACCAAATAATTGTTGCAAAATTGGACAAAATCATTTTTCTAAAATACTAGGCCATATTTAATGCACAATTGACCAAATGGTTGGGTGTAAAAAGTTTTGAGCCACCTCTCGTGAAAAAGACAAATTTCCGTCTATTCAGGTGGAAGCGGGTCAAATTTGAACTATAGTTGCCTCGTAGTTTGCTCTTTATTTTTTCCAAAAATCATTTCTAGGTACATAAGTATCTATTTAATCATAAAAACATCAGAAAAAAATCCAAGATTCAACCACTAGCTAGGAACGGTCATTCCCGCCGTTTTGACCGCATTTTGAAACGGGCATAAAAAATTCCAAAAAAATCAAATAATTGGGAAACCTTCGCATTGTGTCATCATATATGGTCAAGTTCCTAGGAAAAATAACAAACTTGTAATACGACAATTATTATAAAAAAGTGTTCTCAGAAACGAGCTATCATGTGTGGAGATCAATGGCTTTCAAGCCAAATGATCAATCTTATGGCCACATTCATGGCATAGTTGGTTCAAATGATCTCATATTATGCACAAGAGTGCATATTGGAATGGCAAACAATGTTGGCTAAGGAAGTTTTCATTTTCGTTGGACGAAAAAACCATTTTCCATTTTTCGATTGCCCCAAATGAGGTTTTTTTGTGAAGGAACTACCAAATAATTGTTGCAAAATTGGAACAAATCATTTTTATAAAATACTAGGCCATATTTAATGCACAATTGACCAAATGGTTGGGTGTAAAAAGTTTTGATCCACCTCTCGTGAAAAAGACAAATTTCCGTCTATTTAGTTGGAAGCGGGTCAAATTTGAACTGTAGTTGCCTCGTAGTTTGCTATTTATTTTTTCCAAAAATCATTTCTAGGTACATAAGTATCTATTTAATCATAGAAACATCAAAAAAATTCCAAGATTCAACCACTAGCTAGGAACGGTCATTCCCGCCGTTTTGACCGCATTTTGAAACGGGCATAAAAAATTCTAAAAAAATCAAATAATTGGGAAACCTTCGCATTGTGTCATTATATGTGGCCAAGTTCCTAGGAAAAATAATAAAATTGTAATACGGTAATTATTTTAAAAAAGTGTTCTCAGAAATGAGCTATGAAGTGTGAAGATTCATGGCTTTCAAGCCAAATGATCAATCTTATGGCCACATTCATTGCATAGTTTGTTCAAATGATCTCATATTGTGCACAAGGGTGCATACTGGAATGGCAAACAATTTTGCCTAAGGAAGTTTTCATTTTCGTTGGACGAAAAAACCATTTTCCATTTTTCGAGTGCCCGAAAGGAGATTTTTTTGTGAAGGAACTACCAAATAATTGTTGCAAAATTGGACCAAATCATTTTTATAAAATACTAGGCCATATTTAATGCACAATTGACAAAATGATTGGGTGTAAAAAATTTTGATCCACCTCTCGTGAAAAAGACAAATTTCCGCTGATTCAGTTGGAAGCGGGTCAAATTTGAACTGCAGCTGCCTCATAGTTTGCTATTTATTTTTTCCAAAAATCATTTCTAGTTACATAAGGACCTATTTAATCATAAATACATGGTTT
>NW_021192847.1:0-1095 GCF_002162155.2 Triticum dicoccoides | reverse complement strand
GAAGGTCTATTCCTGCAAGCAATCGAAGAACGAGCAAGAATATGATAAAGCAATCTGAATATTGCAAATATATATGAGGTATTGATAATGGTGGGGATCCGGAAGCGGTCTTGGTCTGGTCGTTGGACACAAACGAAGTACACGAAGTTGCAATGGCTAACTTTTAACTAAACAAATCCCAACGAAAAAGCTACTAGATGGATCTACTTATATAGGAGCAAGGGGTGGCGGCCAAGGAGGTGGGAGGACGTCCCAAGGCAGCCTAAAACTAACCCTAGGTCGTACAAGGCTCATGGGCCCAAGTGGAGGTGATGCAACACCTTTGGGCTTGTAGTTTGACTCGGATTCTGCTGCAACGTCAGATTGTTTCGTCCGTAACTCAACGCTCCGGACGAATTTGAAGGTGAATCTAATTGGGTTGGAAAGAGCACGAAATCTAGTTTCCAACAAAAAAAGAATCACCCAATTCGGAGTCCGTATGAAAAAGTTGTTGGCGTTTTGAGTCAGGTATGTCTCTGCACTCCGAATCTGAATCCAGAACGTGAGAGACTTGGACTCTATCTTCTCTTGGCCCAAAAGTGACGTGAGAGGACTTTTTGAACACAACCTAAACTTCTCCTTTTCCCATATCTTCATATGTGGATTGTACAAATGTCCCATACACCTGCAATTAGACAAAACACAAAAGTGTGTGAAGTATTTTTGTTCTGGATAACATAAATAGATTATTGAATAGTTTGCATTAGAAATCACCTGACAAATATGCATGTATGCAATATTTTTGGTCGTATCCAAGGTATTCATGTCCTCATCATCCTCCCCTTTTTGAAAACAAAGCCGTCCTCGGCGTTGCTTAATCTGAAATGTGGCTAACAAAAGAGACAAGGTGTACATGTTGTATATGTATATGTCATCCAGTTTAACTTCCCTTGATTTTTGCACGTATGACACATGTATACATGAGTAACTTTCATAGTTCATAAAAACTAAAGCCAAAAAATTATCACAAGAAGTAGAAGGCATGAAAATATTAGAACTCAGTTTGCACATATAAGTGAAGCTCTTATTCATTTCAAAAGATTCGCAATGTTCATC
>NW_021192846.1:0-2417 GCF_002162155.2 Triticum dicoccoides | reverse complement strand
CGTTTGGCCCTCGGTTTGACGGTGGTATGCGGATGAGAACAAGAGCTTGATTCCGAGCTTGGCGCATAGGGTCTTCCAAAAGTAACTCAAGAACTTGACGTCGCGGTCGGAGACGATTGTCTTTGGTACTCCATGGAGGCGCAAGATTTCCCTACAAAAGAGATTTGCAACATGTGAAGCATCGTCTATCTTGTTGCAAGGGATGAAATGTGCCATCTTAGAAAATCGGTCCACAACAACAAACACGGAATCCTTGCCATTTTGAGTTCTAGGCAAACCAAGTACAAAATCCATGCTAATGTCTTCCCAAGGTTGATAAGGAATAGGAAGAGGCATGTAAAGACCATGGGATTAAGCTTTAGACTTAGCTTTGCGACATGTAGAGCATCGGGTGGTGAAGCGTGAGATGTCACGGAACATCTTGGGCCAAAAGTAGTTCTTGGAGAGCGTGGCGAATGTCTTGTCGCGTCCGAAATGTCTCATGAGTCCGCCTCCATGAGCCTCTTGCAAAAGGAGCAAACGAAGAGAAGACTCGGGAATGCAAAGTTTGTTAGCTCTCATAAGATAACCATCCTTGATGTAATATTTTTCCCAAGATGTATTCATCAAACATTTAGCATAAGGAGTTTCAAAAGATGGATCATTAGCATACAAGTCTTTTATGTGCTCAAAGCCGATAACATTCAAGTCAAGTTTAGTGACAAGCGTGAATATGCGTGAAAGTGCATCGGCAACTACATTTTCCTTACCCTTAATGTACTTGATCACATAGGGAAAAGATTCAATAAATTCACTCCATTTGGCATGACGCTTGTTCAATTTAGTTTGACCTTTTAAGTACTTAAGCGTTTCATGATCGGTATGGATGACAAACTCATGAGGTCTAAGATAATGTTCCCAAACATGTAGCACACGCACTAAAGCATACAATTCTTTGTCATATATGGGATAGTTAAGTTGAGCACCGGAGAGTTTTTCACTAAAATATGCAATGGCTCATTTTTCTTGCATCAAAACTCCGCCAATTCCGGTACCACTTGCATCACAATGAACCTCAAAAGTTTTGTCAAAATTGGGCAAAGCAAGAATCAGAGCATGAGTAAGCAAAGACTTGAGCTCATCAAAAGAGGTGGATTGCAAAGATCCCCAAACAAAAGGAGCATTCTTCTTACTCAAGGAGCGGCAATAGTGCTAAAGTCTTTCACAAAGCGACGATAAAACCCTGCTAGACCAAGAAAACTATGCATTTGTTGCAAATTGGTGGGTTGGGGCCAAGTTTTAATTGCTTCAAATTTAGATTCATCAACATGGACACCCCTGGATGATACAACAAAACCCAAGAAAACCACTTTGTCAACACCAAATGTGCACTTTTTCATGTTGGCATAAAGACGTTCCTTACGAAGGGTTTGCAAAACAGCCCTAACATGATTAAGATGCTCCTTCATGGTTTTGCTAAACACAAGAATGTCATCGAAGTAAACCACAACAAAGACTCCAATATAAGGGCGAAGCACATAATGCATGAGACGCACGAAAGTACTGGGAGCCTCCGATAAACCTATAGGCATAACTAACCACTCATATAAGCCAAAATTGGTTTTGAAAGCAGTTTTCCATTCATCACCCTCTTGAATGCGGATTTGATAATAGCCACTTTTAAGATCAATTTTTGAGAAAAAGTTGGCTCCACTAAGTTCATCGAGCATATCATCTAAGCGAGGAATGGGATGCCTATAGCAAACGGTAATAGCATTTATAGGTCTACAATCGGAACACAAGCTGACACTTCCATCGGGCTTAGGCACAAGTATAACGGGAATGGCACAAGGGCTTAAGCTTTCACGTACATGACCGTTGTTGATTAGTTCTTATACTTGCCATCGAATCTCCTTGGTTTCTTTGGGATTGACACGGTATGGAGCTTTGTTTGGAAGTGGCGCTCCGGGGATGAGGTCGATCCGATGCTCAATGCCTCGTAGAGGAGGTAGACCCGGAGGTAGCTCATCGGGGAAAACATCTTGGAATCCCTGCAAAAGAGATAGAAACAATAAAGGTAGCTCGTGAGGTGTGTTAGTTTTTGGTTCTCCATCCTTGCACACAAGGACAAAGTGCATAACACTCGATGGGTTCTCACACACTTCTCTTATCTCACTTTTTGTGGCGAATAGGACTAGGTTTTTCTCTCTAGGCGAAGAGGCGCTCAAGTTTGGCTTGTGGCTCTCACTCACTTTTGGGTGGATCACTTTCTCACTCTTCTCTCCATGATGGGTGGCTTGCTTGTCGGCTATCACTTGACTAGGAGACATAGGTCGTAGCACATACTCCTTCCCTTTTATCTTGAAGCTATAGTGATTGGTACACCCATTGTGGATGACACCACGGTCGAATTGCCATGGTCGACCAAGAAGGAGGTG
>NW_021192845.1:7697-10882 GCF_002162155.2 Triticum dicoccoides | reverse complement strand
GTGCTTGGCCCTCCTGCAGTGTTTTCAGTGCCTAAAGTCCTCAAATATTCCAGAAAAAATCATACTAAATTTGCAGGGCATTTGGAGCACTTTTATTTTCGGACTATTTTTTTATTGCACGGATAAATCAGAAAACAGACAGATAATACTATTTTTGCTTTATTTATTCTAAATAAAAGAAAGTAAAAGGAGGGTACAGAAGGTTGTGCCTTCTAGTTTCATCCATCTCGTGATCATCAAAATGAATCCACTAACAAGGTTGATCAAGTCTTGTTAACAAACTCATTCCGAATAACACGAAACCGGAGAAATTTCGAATAACACTAAGTTACCTCAACGGGGATATGAAAATCCCCAACAATAAGAATATCATACTTTTTCTTGACAGTAGGGAGAGGAAATTCAAAACCTCCAAAAATGATAGTTGGAACTTTTTCAATAGAATTGATGCTATGAACTTGAAATTGTTTCCTCGGAAAGTGTATCGTATGCTCATTACCATTAACATGAAAAGTGGCATTGCCTTTGTTGCAATCAATAACAGCCCCTGCAGTATTAAGGAAAGGTCTACCAAGGATAATAGACATACTATCATCCTCGGGAATATCAAGAATAACAAAGTCTGTTAAGATAGTGACGTTTGCAACCACAACAGGCACATCCTCACAAATACCGACAGGTATAGCAGTTGATTTATCAGCCATTTGCAAAGATATTTCAGTAGGTGTCAACTTATTCAATTCAAGTCTACGATATAAAGAGATAGGCATAACACTAATACCGGCTCCAAGATCACATAAAGCAGTTCTAACATAATTTATTTTAATGGA
Organism: Triticum dicoccoides; assembly: GCF_002162155.2. Classification (NCBI taxonomy): domain Eukaryota; kingdom Viridiplantae; phylum Streptophyta; class Magnoliopsida; order Poales; family Poaceae; genus Triticum; species Triticum dicoccoides. Next base: position 10,052 of record NW_021192845.1, on the reverse strand, counting down.
GCATGGTATAGTTGGAACACCCGGATCTCCAAGTTTCTTTGGTATTCCACCCTTAAAAGTGTAATTAGCAAGCATGGTGGAAATTTCAGCTTCTGGTACCTTTCTTTTATTTGTGATGATATCCTTCATATATTTAGCATAAGGATTTACTTTAAGCATATCAGTTAAGCGCATACGTAAGAAAATAGGTCTAATCATTTCAGCAAAGCGCTCAAAATCCTCATCATCCTTTGACTTGGATGGTTTAGGAGGAAAGGGCATGGGTTTCTGAACCCATGGTTCTCTTTCTTTACCGTGCTTCCTGTTGGAAATATGAGCAATTTACCGAATGATTTTATTAACAAAAATACTAGATAAAGCATGACTAAAATAGCAAATATAAAGCAAGTCATGCAATCTGATAGAGAGAAAGTAAACATCGTCTGCATATATGAACTTGAGGTAAACACATCTAGAACAGACACTAGATGAAGTTGCTTATACGAAACAGAACCTAACATACGTAGGGCAGAAACTAGAGCCAAGAACTGTAGGAGGACTTCTAACAGAAAGGAGAAGAACACGTACGGCACAGCAGCAGCAGAAGCGCTGGACTTGGGGTCGGTGTCCTCGCCTGCCATGTCGTCGAGGAGGTCGTGGACGTCGGGGAAGAAGTCGTTGTCGGGGAAGTAGTCATCGGCGACCGGATCGTCCGTGATGAAGCAGCCAGTAGTCGTATCGTCCGTGATGAAGCAGCCAGTAGTCGCGCTGAGCGCTCCCCAAAAACCTTATCACCCTTCTCCCGTACAGGACTCAAAAGGTGCGGTCTCGGAGGCCTACTGTCCCAACGTGCGGTGCACGCCGCAAGCCGGGATGAGGAAGACAGTAGTAGCGCAGAGGTTGGAACTGTGTGGCGAGAGGAGGAGGACCTTCTGATGTGTATCTCGGGATAGGAGCGACCTCTCTTATATAGGCACAGCAGAGGGACGCGAATAGGCTGCGTTGGGAGGTGAAGCAACGGAGGGAGACAAAGTGAACAGGCAGCACGCGAAGAGGTGCGCCGTTCGTATTCATCATCCACTACCGCAAAACTTTTCAGCTCCCAGGTGAACTTTCGTATACCCTAGTGCGTGGCAAAAATTAGACATCGGCTCGGCTCTTTCCCGCAACCCGCGACGCGGCGCGGCGCGGCGCGTTGTGACGAGGCGTGGCGTGGCGAGGCGGGCAGCGGAGGAGGAGCGCGCGTGGATGTCCCTCTTGTTCTCATGCTCATACAAGTGGGGAAGGAGCCTCCCTTATAAAGAGGTCCAACTCCCTCTAAACTAGCAATGTGGGACTAAACTTTAGTAGTATCCTTGCCTTGCACAAATGGGCTAAGTGGGCCTCTAGGATTTATTAGGAATTTCTGAAATAGTTATTGGGCTGCCCCAATATAGACTAAATTCCAGGAATCCCCCACCAGATCCCAGAGGCACACAGAAATTTGCCTTTGGTTCCAAAACACTGTTTTATATACCGGTACTGCAGTGGAGACTGTTAAGTTGAACTTCCACCTAGAACTCTATGCTACACTAGTAAGCAACTTGAACAGTGGACTGGGCCTTAAACTGCAAGTTTTCTGCGAATCTAGCTTCACATAAAGCCTTGACCGATACATGGCTACCGTAGGTCTTCCCCGCGGGTGGAGCTTATGCGTCATACTCCGTGACCTTTCATGAGTTTACTAGAGAGAACCCTACTCTCATAGATTGCGACGTTTGACAATCAGACTCATATAGGTGTGTTCTTCAAAAGATGTTCTACCGGATAACATCTCTGCTTAAATAAGCCACTTAGAACACATTAATATATACATCAACCTGCCATGCAGATTAGGAGAGTATTGCATCTTCATGGAGTGGTATTGTGAATAGTAGGGATACTCTCCTCTCAGTTGACCAACAGCTTGTCTTCCACATCTAATTCACGGGATCTCCGATCACAAAGAATAGGTTACCACTGTGAACAACTCATATTATGGGTCTCATACCCATCTCCCTCGATACATTATCTATCACATTATGCGATAGACCCTTAGTAAAAGGATCTGCCAGATTTTTAGACGTTTGGATATAATCCAACACAATAACTCCGGAGTTTTTCATTTTCCTGACAGACTTTAACCTTCCCTGAACATGTCTTGATGACTTCATGTTATCCTTTGAGCTGCTCACTTTCATGATCACAGTTTGATTGTCGCAGTTCATAAGGACACCCGGTACAGGTTTCTCAACAATCGGCAAGTCATTCAAGAGCCGGCGAAGCCAATCTGCTTCAACCGTAGCTGTATCTAGTGTTGTGAGTTCTGCTTCCATTGTTGACCTCGTTAAGATGGTC
>NW_021192845.1:5807-6465 GCF_002162155.2 Triticum dicoccoides | reverse complement strand
GGTGAGTAAGTATCAAAGAAGTCTTCACCTTCCTTTTGGGTATAACCCTTAGCCACGAGCCGAGCCTTGTACTTTTCAATAGTACCATCAGGCCTAAGCTTCTTCTTGAATACCCATTTGCATCCTATAGGTTTGCACCCATAAGGACGATCAGTTATCTCCCAGGTTTCATTCGCCAAGATGGAATCCATCTCGCTACGAACCGCTTCCTTCCAGTAGTCTGCATCTTCCGATGCATAGGCCTCCGAAATAGAACTGGGAGTGTCATCTAAGATGCACAAGAAAATCATCACCAAAGGACTTTGCAGTCCTATGTCTCTTGCTCCTAATAGGAACTTCATTATTCTCCTCCACAGGACTTTCAAAGTGTTCCATCGAAATGGCAGGTTCAGTAATTGTAACTGGTTCCTGATTCGATGAACTAGGCATCTCCTGATTAGATGAGGTAGACATATCCTTCATGGGAAAGATATCTTCAAAGAAAGTCGCATCATTTGACTCCATGATCGTACCGACATGCATGTCAGGTACCTCAGATTTTACAACCAAGAATCTATAGCCAATGTTATGAAAAGCATATCCCAGGAAAACACAATCCACAGTTTTTGGTCCCAGCTTCCGCTTCTTTGGAATTGGCACATTGACTTTTGCCAAACAA
>NW_021192845.1:4891-5531 GCF_002162155.2 Triticum dicoccoides | reverse complement strand
ACATGACAAGCAGTCAATATCGCCTCCCCCCACCATGCCTTGGAGAGACCCGATGTGTCTAACATGGCGTTAACCAAATCAGTTAGAGTACAGTTCTTTCTTTCGGCCACCCCATTTGACTGAGGTGAGTAGGGAGGCGTCCTCTCATGGATTATACCATGTTCCGCACAAAAAGCATCAAATTCATTGGAAAAATACTCTCCACCACAGTTGGACCTAAGCCTCTTGATTTTTCGATCAAGTTGGTTTTCTACTTCAGCTTTATAGATCTTGAAAAAGTTCAAAGCCTCATCCTTAGATTTCAGAAGATAGACACGACAGTATCTAGTGGAGTCATGAATTAACGTCATGAAATATTTCTTTCCACCTTTTGTCAACACACCATTCATTTCACATAGATCTGAATGTATCAGCTCTAGTGGTGCAAGATTTCTCATTTCCGCAGTCGTGTGAGACTTACGAGGTTGCTTAGCTTGCACACACACTTGACACTTAGATCCCTTGATAGTGGTGAAACTAGGGATTAAGTTCAACTTCGCTAGTCGCCACATGCAACCAAAGTTAACATTACAAAGACGTGAATGCCACAAATTTGATTCACTATTGTTGCAAATATGATTAACAACTTTATTGCAAACGT
>NW_021192845.1:3656-4732 GCF_002162155.2 Triticum dicoccoides | reverse complement strand
TGATAAAGATAAATGAAACAGGCCTCCTAACTCATAGCCTTTACCAACAAAGGTTCCATACTTGGATATTACAAATTTATTCGACTCAAAGACAAGCTTGTAGCCATCTCTACACAGAAGAGATCCGCTAACAAGATTTTTATTGACGGAGGGGACATAATGTATGTTCTTCAGCCGCACGATCTTCCCCGAAGTAAACTTCAAATCGACCGTGCCAACACCACGAACAGAAGCACTTGAACCGTTGCCCATCAGCACGGTTGAAGTCCCTGCAGTCTGATAAGATGAAAACATGGAAATATCACCGCATACATGCACATTAGCACCCGTGTCAATCAACCAGTCAGGAGAATGACATACTGAAAGAATAGCGGGAAATATACCATACCCAGCATCCTTCATGTCAGTGTCTCCAATGACACCATTAGCGGTCTTGCCGCCTTTCCCAGGATGACGCTTGTCATAGTGATTAGGGCAACTAGGAGCCCAATGATTAGGATCTCCACACACATGACAAGCACCTTTCTTCTTGCCATTCTTCTTCTTGAAGTTCGTGTGTTCCACAGCCTTGTTCTTCCCATCAAACTTTGCTTTACCATCAAACTTGCCCTTATTCTTGAACTTGTGGGGCTGGAAGTTCTGCTTCTGTACCACATTGGCACTAGATCCTCCCTCAATACCTCGAGCACGTGTGTCCTTTGCTCTCGCCTTTTCTTCCACATGAAGAGTACCAATGAGATCCGGAACGGAAAACTCCTGTCTCTTATGTTTCAGTAAGGTAGCAAAGTTCCTCCATGAAGGAGGAAGCTTAGTGATGATACCCCCGGCAACAAACTTGTCCGGTAGCATGCAATTGAATTGCTCAAGTTCTCTAGCAAATGACTGTATCTCATGAGCCTGCTCAACCACGAAGCGCTCTTCAGTCATCCTGTAATCATAGAATTTCTCCATGATGTACAGCTCAGTGCCGGCATCCGAGACCCCAAACTTGGCCTCGAGTGCGTCCCACATATCTTTTCCATTATCAATTGATGCATAAGCATCAACTATGTTCTCTCCAAGAACACTCAAGAGCG
>NW_021192845.1:0-3134 GCF_002162155.2 Triticum dicoccoides | reverse complement strand
AAGAGGTGCGCCGTTCGTATTCATTATCCACTACCACAAAACTTTTCAGCTCCCAGGTGACCTTTCGTATACCCGTAGTGCATGGCAAAAATTAGACATCGGCTCGTTCCCGCAACCCGCGGCGTGTCGTGACGAGGCGTGGCGTGGCGAGGCGGGCGGCGGAGGAGGAGCGCGCGTGGATGTCCCTCTTGTTCTCATGCTCATACAAGTGGGGAAGGAGCCTCCCTTATAAAGAGGTCCAACTCCCTCTAAACTAGCAATGTGGGACTAAACTTTATTAGTATCCCTTGCCTTGCACAAATTGGCTAAGTGGGCCTCTAGGATTTATTAGGACTTTCTGAAATAGTTATTAGGCTGCCCCAATATAGACTAAATTCCAGCACTTCCTAGCAACAAAATCTCTCTTATCATAACGTTGATTGTTTGATTGTGGGTTATCAAGATCAACGGCAGGTTCAATCTCTACATCATTATCTTTGCTAGGTTGAGCATCAACATGAACATTATCATTAACATTATCACTAGGTTCATGTTCATCACCTGATTGCGTTTCAGCATCAGAAATAGAAATATCATTTGGATCCGCAGGTGTGTCTACAGTAGGTTCACTTGAAGCATGCAAAGTTCTATCGTTTTTCTTCTTCTTCTTTTTAGAAGAACTAGGTGCCTCTAAATTATTTGTCTGAGAATCTTGCTCGATTCTCTTAGGGTGGCCTTCAGGATACAAAGGTTCCTGAGTCATTCTACCAGCTCTAATAGCCACTCTAACAGCAAAGTCATTTTTATTATTCAATTCATCAAGCAAATCATTTTGAGCTTTGAGTACTTGCTCAGCTCGAGTAGCAACCATAGAAGCATATTTGCTAACGCGGTGAAGTTCATCTTTAACTCTAGCCAGATTATCACCTACGCGTCCTATCTCGAAAGAATTATTCTTTAACTCTCTAGCAACATAAGCATTAAAACTTTCTTGTCTAGCCATAAAGTCATCAAATTCATCTAAGCATGAGCTATGAAATTTAGTAGAGGGTATTTCGACTTTATCGTATCTATAGAGAGAATTTACCTTCACTACCTGTGTCCGGTTATCAAGACAATGTAGTTCTTCAGGCGGTATATTCAGACCATGTATTTCTTCAATAGGAGGTAAATTCTTAACATCTTCAGCTTTAATACTTTTTTCTTTAATTGATTTCTTTGTCTCTTGCATATCTTCAGGACTGAGAAATAAAACACCTCTCTTCTTCGGAGTGGGTTTAGGAATAGGCTCAGGAGTTGGCTCAACTGGTTCAGGAATTACTTCAGGAACTGGCTCGGGAAGAGTCCAATTATTTTCATTAGTCAACATATTATTCAATAATATTTCAGCTTCGTCGACTGTTCTTCGAGGTCGTCCTCGACCACATCGAGGCTGGTAACACGCCACGCCTCGAGTACCCGCCACGGCCAACCTTCTCTCGCCATTGCAGCAGCTCCTGGATGCCGGGCGAATGGAGCTGGGGGCATCCTCCTCGTCGGGCTCTGGCTCGCTCTCCTTCGGCTCATCGGTGCTCCGCCCCGTCAAGCCGGAGCCGGAAGAGATATCGCACCTGAAGCGGCACCCTCGTCATCAATGAGGGTGCCAGCCCCTCCCCGCGCTTCCTTTGCTTGGTCCGCCTGAAGCCCGAACCGGGGCTGGTGTCGGTGTCAAAACCGGCGGATCTCGGGTAGGGGGTCCCGAACTGTGCGTCTAGGCGGATGGTAACAGGAGACAAGGGACATGATGTTTTACCCAGATTCGGGCCCTCTTGATGGAGGTAAAACCCTATGTCCCGCTTGATTAATATTGATGATGTGTGTTACAAGAGTAGATCTACCACGAGATCAAGGAGGCTAAACCCTAGAAGCTAGCCTATGGTATGATTGTTGTTCGTCCTACAGACTAAAGCCATCCAGTTTATATAGACACCGGAGAGGGCTAGGGTTACACAGAGTAGGTTACAATGGTAGGAGATCTACATATCCGTATCGCCAAGCTTGCCTTCCACACCAAGGAAAGTCCTATCCGAACACGGGACGAAGTCTTCAATCTTGTATCTTCGTAGTCTTGGAGTCCGGCCGATGATAATAGTTCGGCTATCCGGACACCCCCTAGTCCAGGACTCCCTCAGTAGCCCCTGAACCATGCTTCAATGACGACGAGTCCGGCACGCATATTGTCTTCGGCATTGCAAGGCGGGTTCCTCCTCCGAATAATTTATAGAAGATTGTGAACACCAGGATAGTGTCCGGCTCTGCAAAATAATTTCCACATACCACCGTAGAGAGAATAATATATACACAAGTTCAATCTGCTGACGTATTTCGTGGTGTGTCTTCACACCACTACCAAGTCTTTACTCGAATTGTTTTTATGGTACCACCTCAGCGCGTTTAGCGAAGCGGTTTCCTTGGCACGTCTTGTCGAAGCAGAGATCGTGTTCCCCTTATTTCGGGATTCCCATCAATACGGACGTGGGTAACCCAACCGCGCCATTGATTGCGGCGCTTGGGGGATAAGCAAGTTTTATCAGGCCGGTGGGGATGCATGTTTTCGTCCGCCCATATAAGGGGATAAAGATCCAACCCTTTTACCTGTGCCTTCTTCCTCCTTGGCTTATCCATCTCTGCGAACTCAAGCTCCAGCGCCCAAGTCCGCACATCTCACCTCAACCTCCTCCAACTATGTCCGGAGCGGGAGGAAAGTGGATGGCCTCCTCCATTACGGAGGGGTACATCCAGAAGCTGCACAGCGCCGGATATTTGTCCAGCAACATCGCGCATCGGCTCCCCGACGAGGGAGAGCTCATCCCCACCCCCAGGCCCCATGAGAGGGTAGTATTTCTTACCCATTTCCTCCGCAGACTGGGCTTCCCACTCCATCACTTTGTCCGGGGGCTCATGTTCTACTACGGCCTGGATTTCCACGATCTGGCCCCGAATTTCATCCTCAAAATCTCGGCATTTATCGTCGTGTGTGAGGCCTTCCTCTGCATCCAGCCCCACTTCGGCTTGTGGCTCAAGACCTTCAGTGTCAAGCCGAAGGTTGTGAAGGGCAGCCAAGCAGAGTGCGGAGGCGCCATGGTGGGCAGGATGTCCAACGTTACTTGGCTTGA
>NW_021192844.1:0-1220 GCF_002162155.2 Triticum dicoccoides | reverse complement strand
GCTCCCGCCCCGCTCCGGCCGGCCGGCCTAGCCACTGGTGGACCACCCATGTTGCTGCGCCGGGTCATGGGTTCCGCCCGCTAACGGGCGCCCCGCAGCCCCGCAGCCCCCGCGCGCCCATGCGCCCGCTAACCCGCATCAGCCCCTCTGGGCCAATGACAAACGGGGCCCGCGCCCCAGAACAAAAAAAAAGGATAATAATAAATATAATTAAATACTAAATAATCAATTAATTAAGTAAATAACTAACTTAATTAATTCTGTTAAACTAATTAATTAAATTAGTTAACCTAATTAAATGTAGTTAATAAACCTAATCATTTTAGTTAGACTAACTAACCTGATTAGTTAGTCTTTGACAATGTCAACCGGGACCCGCTGGTCAGGTTGACCAGTCAACCATTGTTGACTGCTGATGTCAGCATGACATCATGCTGACGTCGTAAATCTATTTTCGAATTAAATTAAATAATTAAATAAATTCCGGAAATTAATAAAATCTTTAGAAAATCATATCTTTTAAACCGTAACTCGGATTAAATTATTTTCAACATGAAAGTTGCTCAGAACGAAGAGACGATTCCGGATACGCAACCCGTTCGTCCGCCACACCCTCCTAACCTATCAAACTCGCAACTTTCCCCCTCCAGCTCCTCTGCCCGAAAACACGGAACACCGGGAATACTTTCCCGGATGTTTTCCCCCTTCGCCGGCATCACCTCATACTGCGTTAGGACACAACTAGCTTCGCTCTTTATCGTGTCTTGTGTTGTCTTGCTTATGTTTGCACTGTATTTACTGTTTCTCCCCCCCTTTTCTCTCCGGTAGACTACGAGACCGACGCTGCTGTTGACCAGTTCGACTACAGAGTTGACGACCCCTGCTACACCGGAGGTGCCTACTACTACGTGCTGCCCGCTGACGACGACCTGGAGTAGTTAGGAGGATCCCAGGCAGGAGGCCTGCGCCTCTTTCGATCTGTATCCCAGTTTGTGCTAGCCTTCTTAAGGCAAACTTGTTTAACTTATGTCTGTACTCAGATATTGTTGCTTCCGCTGACTCGTCTATGATCGAGCACTTGTATTCGAGCCCTCGAGGCCCCTGGCTTGTATTATGATGCTTGTATGACTTATTTTATTTGTAGAGTTGTGTTGTGATATCTTCCCGTGAGTCCCTGATCTTGATCGTACACATTTGCGTGCATGATTAGTGTACGATTG
>NW_021192843.1:0-1320 GCF_002162155.2 Triticum dicoccoides | reverse complement strand
ACAGCTACAATTTTATTTCTCCATTTCTGTCCAGAGAATTTTTGCTTCATGAACAAATGCATCGTACTCAGCTCATTTGTAGTCTTCTATATTATACTTGATATTATATCTTGGCCAAACAATGTTAAAATCATAAATTAATTGATAAGATAATGAAGGGAAAGTGTGTATATAAGCATATGTCAAGGTCATGCATTGCACTGCATTATCTATATAAACAACTAAACCATGTGAGATCGAATAGGAAAATAACTGTAAGTGGTAGAAAATTGCATACATACAGCTTGAGTCATGTTCTTACTAGCATGCAAGGAATGTAGAGCAGCCACATAGAATGTCTCCATTTCTCCAACATTAGCTATACTATGCAATAAAAAACAAAAGAAATTTGACCTTTTGTTTTCTTAGCTAATAGTACTGACAATCAGGGATTGTCGTCTCTTTGTAGGTTCAAGCCAAATGGCTTGTTCCACAACAAATTCAGTTTCCTTAGTGACCAGTTAAGGGTCTTTGGCTATTATAAATACCCATCAGTTTTTCAGTGTATGATCTAGGTGTATAGATATGGTAAAAGGATAAGGTGTGTACAATAAAGGAATTTCAAGATTATTACAAATTTACAGTATATATCAGGTTTACGGGTACTGAGGTTGCATGACTGAATTTGTTGTATAATGAAACAACTGGTTCGCCAGAGTGGTCGACATGTTTTTTGGGAAACGTAGTAATTTCAAAAAAAATCCTACGCACACGCAAGATCATGGTGATGCATAGCAACGAGAGGGGAGAGTGTTGTCTACGTACCCTCGTAGACCGAAAGTGGAAGCGTTAGCACAACGCGGTTGATGTAGTCGTACGTCTTCATGATCCGACCGATCCAAGTACCGAACGCACGACACCTCCGAGTTCAGCACACGCTCAGCTCGATGACGTCCCGCGAACTCCAATCCAGTAGAGCTTCACGGGAGAGTTCCGTCATCACGACGGCGTGGTGACGATGATGATGTTCTACCGTCGCAGGGCTTCGCCTAAGCACCGCTACGATATGATCGAGGTGGATTATGGTGGAAGGGGGGCACCGCACCGTGTCGTCATCATAAGGAGGGATGGCTCGTCTCGTTGTCAAGAACAACATCACCTCTGGGGAAGCCCTGGCTGTAGGCCAAACTCTCCGACTAGGCGGCTTTGTCATGACCGCCCGCTCGGCCGCTGTGCCGATGATGACTTCTCGGGTCATCGAAAATAGCCTCCACATCGGCTCGAAATTCACCGAGCAGATGGATCCAATGGAGCTCTCCTCTTTGAACGAGCTCTTGGATC
>NW_021192842.1:0-853 GCF_002162155.2 Triticum dicoccoides | reverse complement strand
ATATTAAATTTAATAATTTTTTTAATTTAAAACTTGTTAAATTTTATCAATGATATAGTAATATTGCTATATTTTTATTTGAATCATTACTTATATAAAATAAAAATTTTTTAATATTTAAAAAATTTTTATAGAAATATAGAAATAATGATATTTTATAAATATTTTTTTATGCTTAAAAAAAAAGATTAGTTTTATATTTTTTTAAGAAGTAACATAATGAGGTATTTTATATGATTAGTTTAATCCCAATGACTGTTAGAGGTGCTGAAAAACTTCGTGAAGAACTTGAACAACTAAAAAACGTAAAACGTCCTCGTATTACTATCGAAATAGCAGAAGCTAGAAAACATGGTGATCTAAAAGAAAATGCTGAATATCATTCAGCTCGAGAAGCACAAAGCTTTTGTGAAGGACGAATACAAGAAATTGAATCTAAATTATCTAATTCTCAAATTATAGATATAACAAAGATATCAAATGATGGAAGAGTAGTTTTTGGTTCTACAGTTACTATTTTGAATATAAAAAACAATGAACTGTTTACTTATCAGATTGTGGGTGATGATGAATCAGATTTTAAAAAAAATTTAATTTCTATTAATTCCCCAATGTCAAGAGGTTTAATTGGTAAAACTGTGAATACTATTGCCATTATATGTACACCATCGGGTAACGTTGAATATAAAATTTTAAAAATAGATTATATTTAAATTTATATTTTTTTTATAAAGATACTAAAAATATGATTTCTAAAAAAAAATCAAATAGTTCTAAGCGTTGGTTAGAAGAACATTTTAAAGATCAATATGTTAAGGAGGCTAAAAAGAAAAAAATACGTTCACGATCTTGG
>NW_021192841.1:0-1538 GCF_002162155.2 Triticum dicoccoides | reverse complement strand
GGACTGTTGAAACTGTGGTGCTGCCCTACTCTGAGTCGCCGTACCAAGAGAGGGCAAGGATCAGAAGACCCCACCTCGTCTCGGTGTTCGATCGACGGGAGGGAACGAGGTAGATCTCAACGATGGCGACAGAGTCGCCGCCGAGAGCAAAAAAACCCTAACTAGAGGGGAAGGGCTAGGGCGAGCCCCCATTGGCCCAGAGGCCTAGTTTCTTTTCAGTTTGCAACTTAGGCGTCTGCTGGCCGGGAGGAAGGGCTAGGGCGAGCCCCCATTGGCCCAGAGGCCTAGTTTACCGTTTCAGTTTTTAAAAATTCCATGAATTAAAAAAATACTTATCTTTCTTATAAAAACCAGAGAAGAACATGAAAAAACAATGTATAATTGTTATGAATATGATTTTTTAAATAACGTTCTAATTAGTAAAACTTCCATGTTAATTTAAAAGTCTACAAAAATGGCATGATTTAAAAAAGTGCTGCCTGATCTATTTTTTTATGAATTCTGCCATAGATATTTTTTCACTGTGATAAGCCATGTTTTGGAGAAAAAATTTATTTGCTTCTTCCAAGGACCGGAAACAAAAATGCCATGTTGTATTTTTTTTGCTTTATTTGGTCCATTGTGCAAACATTCATAGAAAAATGCCATGACAAAAATGCCATGTTGTATTTTTTTTGCTTTTTGTAATGAAAATGTAATGTTATTACTAATAAAAATGCCATCCCTCTTGACGATAAAAAAGGCCATGTATTTAATAATAAAGATGTCATGTTACTAATAATAAAACTGATCCTCTTAATAATAAAAATGTCATGTTTCTAAATGTTAAAATGTTATACTCTTAATAAGAAATTGCCATGGGGACATCACAAAAGAGACACAGAAATTGCCAATGCACACGACAACTTTGAATAAGTTCCTCTCTAAAAATAGGATTTTTTTTTCTATCAGAAATATTTTTTTCCGGGGTTTTGGTTTTTTTAGATGAAAAACCGAATTTACAACAAAAATAGGTTTAATAGATATAGCAATTTAACGCAAAATGTTCACATCCCCCCTCCGCGGTTGGGTGGCAAGCGCCCTTTGCCGGACGCGGTGCTAGAGCTCGAGGATCCAATCAACACCGTGTTGTGGCTCTCCGCCCTCGAAGCTCGCAACAAGGAGCGCATCCAGCGGTAGTTCCCACCCGTAACCATCAACGAGGAGGAGCAGCGCGGCCGCTGCTCGTGAGTTAGACCCCTACGCCTTGCTAGACTATATCTTGAAGGAGGAGAAGGAGGATGACGACAATGACTAGATGGCGCTGGCCACCGACTAGTGTAGGTAGTTCTAGGTAGCCACATTTGTAAAATTTAAAATATTGTTAAAAGTTTGTTCAAGCCGCTAATTATATACTAAAACAACACATTTTTGATATTAAATATAGTCCTTTTTTTATAATTAATAATTAATAATTCGGTAATTTCAAAACTAGTAAAGAAGACTTGAAAATTTTAAAAATGGGAAGGACGCCATAAACAATGGCGTCCAGACCTGGA
>NW_021192840.1:0-1399 GCF_002162155.2 Triticum dicoccoides | reverse complement strand
TACAAAGTTTATGAGAAACTTGTATTTCCAAAGAAGTGAGTGGGAGCACTATAGAATTTCTGATGAGTATATGTTGTTGACATATTGATGATCAGAAATGATGTAGAATTTCTAGAAAGCATATAGGGTTATTTGAAAGGAGTTTTTCAATAGAAAACCTGGATTAAGCTACTTGAACATTGAGCATCAAGATCTATGAGGATGGATCAAAACGCTTAATGGTACTTTCAAATGAGCACATACCTTGACATGATCTTGAAGGTGTTCAAGATGGACCAGTCAAAGAAGGAGTTCTTACCTGAGTTGTAAGGTACGAAGTTAAGACTTAAAGCTCGACCACGGCAGAATAGAGAGAAAGGACGAAGGTCGTCCCCTATGCTTAAGACGTAGGCTCTTCAGTATGCTATGCTGTGTACCGCACCTGAAGTGTGCCTTGCCATGAGTCAGTCAAGGGGTACAAGAGTGATCCAAGAATGGCTCACAGGACAGCGATCAAAGTTATCCTTAGTAACTAGTGGACTAAGGAATTTTCTCGATTATGGAGGTGGTAAAAGAGTTCGTCGTAAAGGGTTATGTCGATGCAAGCTTGACACCTATCCGGATAGCTCTGAGTAGAGAGACCGGATACATATAATGGAGCAATAATTTAGAATAGCTCCAAGTAGAACAGTTATTTGGAATAGCTCCAAATAGAGCGTGGTAGCTGCATCTAGGAGATGGCATAGAGATTTGTAAAGCACACACGGATCTGAAAGGTTCAGACCCGTTGACTAAAACCTCTCTCACAAGCAACATGATCAAACATAAAACTCATTGAGTGTTAATCACATAGTGATGTGAACTAGACTACTGACTCTAGTAAACTCTTGGGTATTAGTCACATGGCGATGTGACCTGTGAGTGTTAATCACATGGCTATGTGAACTAGATTATTGACTCTAGTGCAAGTGGGAGACTGTTGGAAATATGCCCTAGAGGCAATAATAAATAAGTTATTATTATATTTCTTTGTTCATGATAATAGTCTTTTATTCATGCTATAACTGTATTATCCGGAAATCGTAATACACGTGTGAATACATAGACCACAATATGTCCCTAGTGAGCCTCTAGTTGACTAGCTCGTTGTGATCAACAGATAGTCATGGTTTCCTGGCTATGGACATTGGATGTCGTTGATAACGGGATCACATCATTAGGAGAATAATGTGATGGACAAGACCCAATCCTAAGCATAGCACAAAGATCGTGTAGTTCGTTTGCTAGAGCTTTGCCAATGTCAAGTATCTCTTCCTTTGACCATGAGAGCGTGTAACTCCTGGATACCGTAGGAGTGCTTTGGGTGTATCAAACGTCACAACGTAACTGGGTGACTATAAAGGTGCACTACAGGTATCTC
>NW_021192839.1:0-1025 GCF_002162155.2 Triticum dicoccoides | reverse complement strand
GCTAAGACCCAGGCTCGGCCATATCCAGCCCTGTGTGACGCTCTTTGCATCAAAAAGTCGACGCGTCTCACAGGACGTAGCTCACCTGGGCCGGCCCATTTTGGGTTCGCGACATGACAAATTGGAATTTCCTCCCTCTCCGTGACGCCGTCGTCTGCCGCCCCGTCTCGCGCTCTACCGCGACACCCTCTCCCACCCCTTCCTCGCCCCCTCCTTTTGCCACCGCCCTTTCGCCACCGCCACCGCCACCGCCCCCCTTCTTCACTTAATTAATTTGTTTTTACTACATGTTTTCAGGACTGACATAATGGCGGACGATAGAGCTGACCCGATTATGGACAACTATGATCCGGACGGTGAAGCACATATGTTCGGCATCATAAACGGCGATATTCTATATGTGCCAACTGGAGAAGAAGAAGATGATATCTCTTCTTATCTGAACCTTGACGGTGAAGATGAAGGGCGCCGTCAGCAAGATGATGCCGAACAAACGTCGATAAACGACGATCTTCAAATGGAAGTAGCAACCACCTCCGGCGCCGAGGTATATATATACATTGAGCCTCTGGTGATACAAACAAACTGATTTGAATAAATATGTGTGTACTAACGCGCGCGACTCTCTTTCTTATTTTAGCCCTCGGCCGGATCGTCGAAACAATCGAGTACGTCGTCAAAGCGTGGCGCAACCAAGACGATGAAACAAGGAGAAACATGCACCATCGAGGTTGTCGACAGTGCAACCGGCAGGCCGCTGGAGCCCCGCAAGAACGCCACCAAGTTTGTCAGCCAATGCGGAGCCATTGTTAGAGACAACGTCTCGATCACCGTCCAGGAGTGGAATGAGCCAAAGAAGGCACGAATTGATGGTTTCACTTTTGTCGATAAGAGAACAAAAAAAGATTGCTTCAAGAAGCTTATGGAACATTTCGTTCTACCTCCGGAATACAACAAATTCGATGAGGAGGGTAACAAGATTGAGGAAAACAAGGAGAGGAGGAGGCTAGTCAAACAGTTCGCTC
>NW_021192838.1:0-2260 GCF_002162155.2 Triticum dicoccoides | reverse complement strand
TGCCCCATGGGACACCACTTTAAATAGGGCGTTGAATGTATCGAAAAACAAGGATAAGTTCAGTAAGCCATCATCAGTTTGTCATGTGGCCGGCAAAGGCTTGTCCACGAAATGGTCGGAATACTATATGGCTGTGCGAAAGGAGAGAAAGACCAGCTCGGAAAGTTAGGAGCGCGAGGTTCAAGAACTCAAGGCACAAGTGCTGCGGATTCCGGAGATAGTCCAAGAGCAAGTGCGAGACCAACTGGGAGCGACGATCACTGCCATTATGCCTACATTGGTTCAGGGGCTGCAGGTGTGGATTGCGGGCGGCCAACAGGGGCCTCCCCTGATTCCCAGCTTCACGGGCAGTAACTTGCACAACGCGTCGGCGCCATTGGTGTCTCCGACGGAGGCGTCATTGGTGTCTCCAGCGCCTGTGCGGGTATTGGAGCTTAATGCACCCGGGTGTGGGAAGAATACGCCGGCCGGCACCTCGGCCACAAGCGGCCCCTCCGTCACTTGCCTCGACATTATCCGAGCTCGACGCCATCACGGTAACTAAGCCTCGGCCGATGACTTCATCTCCTTGCCTTTTACTGGGCATACTTGACGCCCTACATGTTTTCGCAGCGCGCCGCCGATGTTCCATGCACTCTCCTGCACTTCATGGACGGAGAGTTGATCGATGTCGCCAAGGCCAGAATCATTCAACCGGGCATCCGCGTGTTCCACGGTACTCCAATTCCACCCACCGTGTATAGGGTTCAACTAGTTCAGGGGGCTGCGACGACTTATTACCTCTGTATCGACCCCCTGGGGCCGACGAAGATGATGTGATGACCCTTAGCGCCTGCATAAGCTGGAACATGCATTGGCCGAAGAGCCAGATTCGTTTGGGGGTGGGGACACCACCCCACAGACAACACTGCCAGTCGTGCCGGTGCCAAGCAATGGCAAGATCGCCGCAACGCTACCACCGTCAGTTGATCCGGACATGCATATGGCACAGGATCCGGACGACGACGATGGTACATTTACCAATGTCGATAAGTACTTCAACGAACATGGGTATGGTGACAAATTCTTGGGGCCTCCTTCTCAAGAACCCAACCCTGGAAAAGATGATCGTGATCTAGCTGGTACCGCGGAGAAACCCAATTGCAAGAGGTGTCGTTTGGTGTTCAGTTCTCAGGAGACGCCTCCAGCTGCCGCCTTCACCGAGCCTCAGATAGCCGAGGTGTGAAATATTATAAGCCCCAACACACTCAAGAAGGTGGTCTCTGAGTAGAACTCGATCCCATTACAGCAGAAGAAGCAGAAGGGATGGAAAAGAAAGACTAACAATTGTGCGAGCCAGCCGGCACCGAGTATGATTCGTGCTCAGGACAGGCCACCTTCACCTAAGGATATCTCGAGGAGGGTGCATGTGGCGGGTAGGCCCATGCTACCGACTAATATGCTCAATGCTGCAACCGGTGCTATGCGGAGTCTGCATGATAGTGTTCTTTCTTTGGAGAAGCGGCGTCTCTCCAAGAATGATGTGGCATACCCGGTTTTCGTGGCCAAGGTGCCAGAGGGCAAGGGCTTTTTTGATAGCAGCATCGGGGGTATGATCGTCCTGCGGTTTGATGACATCTTTGCTATGTTTAATCTTCATCCGCTGCACTACACCTTCATTCGGCTATTTTCGCTCAGTATGGAGATGCGGATCATTAGAGGCAAGACCCCGGACATCATGATAGTCGAGCCCTTCTACATGCGTGCCAAGATCTTGGGCAGCACTGGGGACTGGCAAGTCGCGAGTTCATACCTCGAAGCCGTCATTCTGGCGAACATAGATAAGGATAACTTCCTTGTGCATTACTTTCCCGAGTAAGTCATCCCCTCACCGTGCCGTAACATATGATTTCTTAGATTTCGATCGTTCTTTTTTTTTCTAACATTCCGTGTTTTGTGCAGTGACACACATTGCACACTCATCCTCTTAAGCCTGAAATATTCCATGGCCACGTATTTTGACTCGGATCGACAGTCGAAGAAAGACTACACAAATATCAAGAAAGTTCTTGATGACGCTCTCCCCGGCTACGCCAAATCTGGAGGCACTTCAAGAGGCAAATTTGTAGGTACGACAAGCAAGTGTTCACCCACGTAACGACGTTCCCCAGCATCAAGCAGCCGCCTGGCGGTCACAAGGATGCCTACTATGCCGTCCATCACATGTGGGCGATCGTACGGGACCGTAATCACCTTCTGCTACCAACTAATCTCGAAGATT
>NW_021192837.1:0-2260 GCF_002162155.2 Triticum dicoccoides | reverse complement strand
TGCCCCATGGGACACCACTTTAAATAGGGCGTTGAATGTATCGAAAAACAAGGATAAGTTCAGTAAGCCATCATCAGTTTGTCATGTGGCCGGCAAAGGCTTGTCCACGAAATGGTCGGAATACTATATGGCTGTGCGAAAGGAGAGAAAGACCAGCTCGGAAAGTTAGGAGCGCGAGGTTCAAGAACTCAAGGCACAAGTGCTGCGGATTCCGGAGATAGTCCAAGAGCAAGTGCGAGACCAACTGGGAGCGACGATCACTGCCATTATGCCTACATTGGTTCAGGGGCTGCAGGTGTGGATTGCGGGCGGCCAACAGGGGCCTCCCCTGATTCCCAGCTTCACGGGCAGTAACTTGCACAACGCGTCGGCGCCATTGGTGTCTCCGACGGAGGCGTCATTGGTGTCTCCAGCGCCTGTGCGGGTATTGGAGCTTAATGCACCCGGGTGTGGGAAGAATACGCCGGCCGGCACCTCGGCCACAAGCGGCCCCTCCGTCACTTGCCTCGACATTATCCGAGCTCGACGCCATCACGGTAACTAAGCCTCGGCCGATGACTTCATCTCCTTGCCTTTTACTGGGCATACTTGACGCCCTACATGTTTTCGCAGCGCGCCGCCGATGTTCCATGCACTCTCCTGCACTTCATGGACGGAGAGTTGATCGATGTCGCCAAGGCCAGAATCATTCAACCGGGCATCCGCGTGTTCCACGGTACTCCAATTCCACCCACCGTGTATAGGGTTCAACTAGTTCAGGGGGCTGCGACGACTTATTACCTCTGTATCGACCCCCTGGGGCCGACGAAGATGATGTGATGACCCTTAGCGCCTGCATAAGCTGGAACATGCATTTTCCGAAGAGCCAGATTCGTTTGGGGGTGGGGACACCACCCCACAGACAACACTGCCAGTCGTGCCGGTGCCAAGCAATGGCAAGATCGCCGCAACGCTACCACCGTCAGTTGATCCGGACATGCATATGGCACAGGATCCGGACGACGACGATGGTACATTTACCAATGTCGATAAGTACTTCAACGAACATGGGTATGGTGACAAATTCTTGGGGCCTCCTTCTCAAGAACCCAACCCTGGAAAAGATGATCGTGATCTAGCTGGTACCGCGGAGAAACCCAATTGCAAGAGGTGTCGTTTGGTGTTCAGTTCTCAGGAGACGCCTCCAGCTGCCGCCTTCACCGAGCCTCAGATAGCCGAGGTGTGAAATATTATAAGCCCCAACACACTCAAGAAGGTGGTCTCTGAGTAGAACTCGATCCCATTACAGCAGAAGAAGCAGAAGGGATGGAAAAGAAAGACTAACAATTGTGCGAGCCAGCCGGCACCGAGTATGATTCGTGCTCAGGACAGGCCACCTTCACCTAAGGATATCTCGAGGAGGGTGCATGTGGCGGGTAGGCCCATGCTACCGACTAATATGCTCAATGCTGCAACCGGTGCTATGCGGAGTCTGCATGATAGTGTTCTTTCTTTGGAGAAGCGGCGTCTCTCCAAGAATGATGTGGCATACCCGGTTTTCGTGGCCAAGGTGCCAGAGGGCAAGGGCTTTTTTGATAGCAGCATCGGGGGTATGATCGTCCTGCGGTTTGATGACATCTTTGCTATGTTTAATCTTCATCCGCTGCACTACACCTTCATTCGGCTATTTTCGCTCAGTATGGAGATGCGGATCATTAGAGGCAAGACCCCGGACATCATGATAGTCGAGCCCTTCTACATGCGTGCCAAGATCTTGGGCAGCACTGGGGACTGGCAAGTCGCGAGTTCATACCTCGAAGCCGTCATTCTGGCGAACATAGATAAGGATAACTTCCTTGTGCATTACTTTCCCGAGTAAGTCATCCCCTCACCGTGCCGTAACATATGATTTCTTAGATTTCGATCGTTCTTTTTTTTTCTAACATTCCGTGTTTTGTGCAGTGACACACATTGCACACTCATCCTCTTAAGCCTGAAATATTCCATGGCCACGTATTTTGACTCGGATCGACAGTCGAAGAAAGACTACACAAATATCAAGAAAGTTCTTGATGACGCTCTCCCCGGCTACGCCAAATCTGGAGGCACTTCAAGAGGCAAATTTGTAGGTACGACAAGCAAGTGTTCACCCACGTAACGACGTTCCCCAGCATCAAGCAGCCGCCTGGCGGTCACAAGGATGCCTACTATGCCGTCCATCACATGTGGGCGATCGTACGGGACCGTAATCACCTTCTGCTACCAACTAATCTCGAAGATT
>NW_021192836.1:0-1573 GCF_002162155.2 Triticum dicoccoides | reverse complement strand
CGCTACCTTTACCAAATCGTGTTCACACACTTCACTCTCAGCATCAGAACATATCGTAACACTCCAATTCATTCCCAATGAATCAGACCTGACACAACTCTAAGCAATAGCAGGCATAGCATGGTAGGAACACATCAGTGGCTTCAATCAACTCCTACACATGCTAGTGGGTTTCAATTATTTACTGTGGCAATGACAGGTCATGCAGAGGAAGGGGTTCAACTACCGCAGCACAAAGTAGCAGATGAATCGTTGTTGTCCTAATGCAATAACTGAGAGCAGGAGCGAGAGAGTAGGGTTTTATCGAGATGAACAAGGGGGTTTGCTTGCCTGGTAAAACAACAAGGGAGGCACTGCTTCACAGACAGGTACTCTGGAACGTCTCCGGAGCAGGACCTATCGAGAAGGAACGGTGCCGGCAATCAAAACACAATCATATGCAGCAATATGATGCATGAACATGGCATGTAGATGTGATGCTGTTGAGCTAATGCAACTAGTAAACATTTGGTTTGAAGTCCTTTTGAACCAAAGGTTCAAATGCATTTCTAAATTAAGTCTCTTATATATGCCCTAATGTGTTTTCCCATATTCAGCATGTATAAGTTGGTTTTTCATGCATGAAACTAGTACTGATGGAAAGATTGCATTTTTCTGATAATTTTTCATATATAAATTATTTAAATCTGAGCTACGGTTGAATTGTTATGAATTTTTGAAGTTTAAATCATTTTCTGGATTTTCTGAATTATTTTAATTCCAGAAAATATATAATTGCGTCAGCATGACGTCAGCATGACGTCAGCGGTCAACTGGGCTGGTCCGGTCAAACCTGACGTGTGGGACCCACACGTCAGTGACAGGGGGGTTAACAGGGGTTAATTAATTTAATTAAAAGGTTAGGGGGGGGTCGGGCCCACTGGTCAGCGACCCTGGGGGGTCAAACCCGGTCATCTCGCTGGCGTTTAGCCGCCGGCGAGGCCCGAGACGGCGGAGGGGCTCGGGAACGTCGCTCCGGCGACCATTCGGGCGGCGGAGACCACGGGAGCGAAGCCCGCGCTCACGCGCATCCAGTGGAACACGCGGGAGGCTGCGGGGGCGGCGGAGCTCGCCGGAGCAGAGCTCAGGGCGGCGGCCGGAGCTCGGCTTCGAGCGGGAACGGGCTGCGGGGCATGGCAGGAGCTGCGGGCGGAGGCGTTGGACTTCTGGGAGGCTACTGAGCGCGGTGGCAGGTGCAGGCACGGGCTGCGGTGGCTCTGGCCACGACGGCGAGGGGCTGCGGCGGCGATGGCTTCGGCCATGGTGGGGAACGGCGCTACGGCGTGGATACGAGGGGGAGAAGAAAAGGGAACGGCGGAGGAGCTCACCGCGATCACGCAGAGCAGCACAGCGGGGTCGGGGGAGACCTGGTGACGGCGAATCGACGTCGTCGGACGGCGGAGCCCGAGGAGGAAGACGGTGGCGATGGCGGCTACACAGGGTGTCCGGAGGTTCGTGGCTCGACGAGGAGGTGGAGGGGGTTGTGGCGGAGCTCGGAAGCGTGTCGGGGAGGCGAGGGAAGGCCGGTGGCCAC
>NW_021192835.1:0-1431 GCF_002162155.2 Triticum dicoccoides | reverse complement strand
GTGTTAGTCATCAACACCCACAGTTTTGGCTGATTCTGGCCTGTTTCATGGACTATTACTCACTGTTTTGGGGCCCCGGAGTGATTTCCACGGTTAACGAACCGCAGGGTGCATTTACGTGTCGGTCATCAACACTCGCAGTTTTGGCCGATTCTGGCCCGTTTCTTGGACTATTACTCTGTTTTTTGGTCCAAGCGTGATTTCCATGATTTAGGAACCCCGTGGTGCGTTTACGTGTCGGTCAATGACACTCACAATTTTGGCCAATTTCTGGTCTGTTTTGTGTACTATTACTCACCGTTTTGGCGTCCCAGAGCGATTTCCATTATTTACAATCCCTGGGTGCGTTTGCGTTTTTGTCGTCAACACTCACAGTTTTGGCCAATTCTGACGCGATTCGTGGACTATTACTCATCATTTAGGTGTCCCGAAGCGACTCCATACTGGTTTAACCCTAAGGTCCGTTTACGTGTCGGTCATCAACACTCGCAGTTTTGGCCGATTCTGGCCTGTTTCATGGACTATTACTCACCGTTTTGGGGCCCCAAAGTGATTTTCACGGTTGTTTGACCCCATGGTGCGCTTACGTGTCGATCATCAACAAGCGCATTTTGGGACGATTTTGGCCCATTTCTTGCATTATTACTTAGTTTTGGGGTCCCGGAGTGATTTCCACGATTGACGAACTCCATGGTGCGTTTAAGTGTCGGTCATAAACACTCACAATTTTGGCCAATTCTCGTCCGTTTCATGCACTATTACTCACCGTTTGGGCGTCCTAGAGAGATTTCCACGATTGACAATCCCCGGAGTGCGTTTGCATGTCTGTCGTCAACACTCACAGTTTTGGCCAATTCTGACGCGATTCGTGGGCTATTATTCACCATTTAGGGCTCCCGAAGCGATTTCCATAGTTGTTGAACCCCAAGGTGCGTTTAGGTGTCGGTCATCAACACTCAGTGTTTTGGGGCCCCGGTGTGATTTACACGATTAACGATCCCCGGGGTTCGTTTACATGTCGGTCATCAATACTAGTAGTTTTGGCCAATTTTGGCCCGTTTCGTGGACAATTACTCACTGTTTTGGGGCCCCGGAATGATTCCCACGTTTAACGAACCCCCGGGTGCGCTTACGTGTCGGTTATGAACACTCACAGTTTTGGCCAATTCTAACGCGTTTTGTGGACTTTTAGTCACCGTTTTCTGGGCCTGAAGTGATTTCCATAGTTGATGAACCCCAAGGCGCACTTACGTGTTAGTCATCAACACCCACAGTTTTGGCTGATTCTGGCCTGTTTCATGGACTATTACTCACTGTTTTGGGGCCCCGGAGTGATTTCCACGGTTAACGAACCGCAGGGTGCATTTACGTGTCGGTCATCAACACTCGCAGTTTTGGCCGATTCTGGCCCCTTTCTTGGACTATTACTCT
>NW_021192834.1:0-2493 GCF_002162155.2 Triticum dicoccoides | reverse complement strand
CTGCTGGTGGAAGAACACGGTGTTCGCGTCACTATCCTTGACCGAGGCAAGGCATGAATGCTGTCGGGCGATCGTTCTTCCAGCGAGGCGAGGCCAAAGTCCTCTTAGGAAGCAGGGCGAGCAGTGCCTGATTTAGGTGGTGAAAGCCACGGCCATGCAGAGCGTGCAGCTGCACAAAGACATCGGTGAGGTCCTTCTTGACCGTACCCCAGCAGAGGCGCGGAGGAACTCGGCAGTGAAGCCGTTGGGGCCAGGCGCCTTATGGGTAGGGAAGCACTTAATGGCATCCCAGATCTCAGCTTCCTCAAACGGGGCGTCAATATCATGCAGGACATCCGCTAGCGTGATCAGTTGGGACAAGTCCAGGGAGATGTCACGCGCAACATATGTGGCAAGCAGAGCGTCAAAGTGATGTATGCAGCCTCAGCCATGCCAGCGTGATCAGATAGTATGCAGCCCTCTAAGGTGAGGGTGTGGATCTTGTTCTTCTGTCGTCGATAGGAGCACTGCTGGTGGAAGAACACGGTGTTCGCGTCACTATCCTTGACCGAGGCAAGGCATGAAAGCTGTCGGGCGATCGTTCTTCCAGCGAGGCGAGGCCAAAGTCCTCTTAGGAAGCAGGGCGAGCAGTGCCTAATTTAGGTGGTGAAAGCCACGGCCATGCAGAGCGTGCAGCTGCACAAAGACATCGGTGAGGTCCTTCTTGACCGTACCCCAACAAAGGCGCGGAGGAACTCAGAAGTGAAGCCGTTGGGGCCAGGCGCCTTATGGGTAGGGAAGCACTTAATGGCGTCCCTGATCTCAGCTTCCTCAAACGGGGCGTCAAGATCATGCAGGACATCCGCTAGCGTGATCAGTTGGGACAAGTCCAGGGAGATGTCACGCGCAACATATGTGGCAAGCAGAGCGTCAAAGTGATGTATGCAGCCTCAGCCATGCCAGCGTGATCAGATAGTATGCAGCCCTCGAAGGTGAGGGTGTGGATCTTGTTCTTCTGTCGTCGATAGGAGCACTGCTGGTGGAAGAACACGGTGTTCGCGTCACTATCCTTGACCGAGGCAAGGCATGAATGCTGTCGGGCGATCGTTCTTCCAGCGAGGCGAGGCCAAAGTCCTCTTAGGAAGCAGGGCGAGCAGTGCCTGATTTAGGTGGTGAAAGCCACGGCCATGCAGAGCGTGCAGCTGCACAAAGACATCGGTGAGGTCCTTCTTGACCGTACCCCAGCAGAGGCGCGGAGGAACTCGGCAGTGAAGCCGTTGGGGCCAGGCGCCTTATGGGTAGGGAAGCACTTAATGGCATCCCAGATCTCAGCTTCCTCAAACGGGGCGTCAATATCATGCAGGTCATCCGCTAGCGTGATCAGTTGGGACAAGTCCAGGGAGATGTCACGCGCAACATATGTGGCAAGCAGAGCGTCAAAGTGATGTATGCAGCCTCAGCCATGACAGCGTGATCAGATAGTATGCAGCCCTCGAAGGTGAGGGTGTGGATCTTGTTCTTCTGTCGTCGATAGGAGCACTGCTGGTGGAAGAACACGGTGTTCGCGTCACTATCCTTGACCGAGGCAAGGCATGAATGCTGTCGGGCGATCGTTCTTCCAGCGAGGCGAGGCCAAAGTCCTCTTAGGAAGCAGGGCGAGCAGTGCCTGATTTAGGTGGTGAAAGCCACAGCCATGCAGAGCGTGCAGCTGCACAAAGACATCGGTGAGGTCCTTCTTGACCGTACCCCAGCAGAGGCGCGGAGGAACTCGGCAGTGAAGCCGTTGGGGCCAGGCGCCTTATGGGTAGGGAAGCACTTAATGGCGTCCCTGATCTCAGCTTCCTCAAACGGGGCGTCAAGATCATGCAGGACATCCGCTAGCGTGATCAGTTGGGACAAGTCCAGGGAGATGTCACGCGCAACATATGTGGCAAGCAGAGCGTCAAAGTGATGTATGCAGCCTCAGCCATGCCAGCGTGATCAGATAGTATGCAGCCCTCGAAGGTGAGGGTGTGGATCTTGTTCTTCTGTCGTTGATAGGAGCACTGCTGGTGGAAGAACACGGTGTTCGCGTCACTATCCTTGACCGAGGCAAGGCATGAAAGCTGTCGGGCGATCGTTCTTCCAGCGAGGCGAGGCCAAAGTCGTCTTAGGAAGCAGGGCGAGCAGTGCCTAATTTAGGTGGTGAAAGCCACGGCCATGCAGAGCGTGCAGCTGCACAAAGACATCGGTGAGGTCCTTCTTGACCGTACCCCAGCAGAGGCGCGGAGGAACTCAGAAGTGAAGCCGTTGGGGCCAGGCGCCTTATGGGTAGGGAAGCACTTAATGGCATCCCTGATCTCAGCTTCCTCAAACGGGGCGTCAAGATCATGCAGGACATCCGCTAGCGTGATCAGTTGGGACAAGTCCAGGGAGATGTCACGCGCAACATATGTGGCAAGCAGAGCGTCAAAGTGATGTATGCAGCCTCAGCCATGCCAGCGTGATCAGATAGTATGCAGCCCTCGAAGGTGA
>NW_021192833.1:0-1548 GCF_002162155.2 Triticum dicoccoides | reverse complement strand
TTTTGCAGAGAGACTTCAGTCTCACTAGTAGTTCCACGTGGACTTCGACGTTTAGCTTGATACCTCAGCTACGATCTTGTGCCCTCGGCAGGATCTGATAGATAGTCAGGCTTCTCAGCCTTTTTCATTTATAGATGTCTGTACCCAGACATGATAGCTTCCGCTTGTGCTTTGACTTGTATGCTCTGAGTGTTGGGTCATGAGACCCCTGTTGTAATATCTCGCTCCTCGGAGCCTATTGAATAGACTACTTGAGTCGTAGAGTCATTTTGTGATGCCATGTTGTATTGCACATATCGAGCATATTGTGTGTATGTTATTGAAATGCTTGGTATGTGTGGGATCTGACTACCTAGTTGTTTATCTTTAGTAGCCTCTCTTACCGGGAAATGTCTCCTAGTGTTACGGCTGAGCCATGGTAGCTTGCTACTGCTCTGGAACACTTAGGCTGGCCGGCATGTGTCCTTCTTCGTTCCTGTGTCTGTCCCTTCGGGGAAATGTCACGCATTGAGTACTGGAGTCCTGTTAGCCCGCTACAGCCCGGTTTACCGGAGTCCTGCTAGCCCAGTGCTACAGCCCGGACCCACTTGCTGATGACCGACACGTTCGATGCTGGGTCATGGATGCCTGTCCCTGTAAGTCTGTGCCACTTTGGGTTTACGACTAGCCATGTCAGCCCGGGCTCTTTATCATATGGATGCTAGCGACACTATCATATACGTGAGCCAAAATGCGCAAACGGTCCCGGGCAAAGGTAAGGCGACACCCGTGGGGATACCGTGCGTGAGGCCGCAAAGTGATATGAGGTGTTACGGGCTAGATCGATGTGACATTGAGTCGGGGTCCTGACAGCGTTGGTATCAGAGCTTGACTGCCTGTAGGATTACCAAGCCAAACTGGTCGAAGTTGAGTCTAGAAAATTCTTTAGTTATATAAGAGAATTGATTGTGGGATGGAACGTAAGGCTCTTTTTACTCCTTATACCTCATGCCCTTCTGATCTGAGTTATCTTATCTTTCCTGCGGGGATTAAGAACTAGGCTATCTCTTCTTTCTATTAGGATCACGTGTTACTAATCAGTAGACTTATAGGATTGTTGGATTTAAGTCTCAGTTCAGTTCCTACTACTTCCGTATGTTAATTGTTGATCTCGGAACCTTGATATTGTGCTTCTGAGTGGTTATGCCACCATTTTTGTGATTGTCTCAAATCTTTTTGAGCAATTATAGCCGTTATGCTGTCCGAGTCATCCCAGGTTTCTAAATAGTCCAATGCATTTGCAAATCCCTTCCTTCTGTTTCCGATGTTCCCATGGGCCAGATTAACCACACTAATCGGTGTGTTGAGGTAATTATTGCCTCGACATATATGTTGGAATTATTATTATGACCCTAAGTGCTTAGGGGATCATCTAGTGGTCTAGCCATGATTTGTGTCCTAGTGTGAAGATTCTGGCCTTTATTCTCGGAAGCATCCCGTGATGCTACTTAGTAGTAGGTATTCTACTCCTGGGTTCTGAACCCGAGATTCACTCTACCTACTTCATGT
>NW_021192832.1:0-3153 GCF_002162155.2 Triticum dicoccoides | reverse complement strand
TCGACGACCCCCCGCACCCTCCCCTGTCTCCTCGCTTGGTTCCCCCAAACGGAATCGACCGAGCGCACAACCCACTCCCTCCAAAAAAAAGATTACTAATGGCGCACCTCTTGGGGGTGCGCCATTGCTATACAAAAAAAAGATTACTAATGATTTTGAACAGAAAATAAACTCTGAAAAGGTTGAAAGTTGGCATGGTATCATCATTTCACCCACATAGCATGTGCAAGAAAGTTGAGAGGGCTACGGCAAAAACTGGATGCACTTCATGTACAAAACAGACAATCTCTTTCGAAGTATCAGGATTTCATACGGAAACTCGTCTGTTACAAAGGGATTTCATTTTTCTAAAATTATTGAACTCCTGACTTTTTGTGTGTTCAAAATGCACCATTCAAAGCCACATCATCAATTTTCAACCCTTTCTAACTTCATTTGTTATTTTTCATGCATTTACTGATTATTTTGAGCTATAAGACCCTGAAATTGAAAAGTTGTTCAAATGAACTCTGAAAAGGTTGAAAGTTGGCATGGTATCATCATTTCATCCACATAGCATGTGCAAGAAAGTTGAGAGGGTTACGGCAAAAACTAGATGCATTTCTTGTACAAAACGGACAATCTCTTTTGAAGTATCAGGATTTCATACGGAAACTCGTCTGTTACAAAGGGATTTCATTATTTAAAACTTATTTGAACTCCTGACTTTTTGTCTGTTCAAAATGCACCATTCAAAGCCACATCATCAATTTCAACCGTTTCTGACTTCAATTGTTATTTTTCATGCATTTACTGATTATTTTGGGCTATAAGACCCTGAAATTGAAAAGCATTTCAAATGAACTCTGAAAAGGTTGGAAGTTGGCATGGTATCATCATTTCATCCACATAGCATGTGCAAGAAAGTTGAGAGGGTTACGGCAAAAACTGGATGCACTTCATGTACAAAACGGACAATCTCTTTCGAAGTATCAGGATATCATACGGAAACTTGTCTGTTACAACAGGCATTTCAAATGAACTACGAAAAGGTTGAAAGTTGGCATGGTATCATCATAATAGTTGTGGAGAAAGTCTTCACCTTTTCATCACTTGTGTCCTTTTCTTATTGCGCTGTAACCATGGATAATCTTCATCATTTATCAGGATGCATGGGTCAGCCTTGACTCTGAAGGGAGGAATTTCATGAAACTTTTCATAATTTTCGGACATGTCTGTCTTGCCCTCCACTTCCACGATGTCCCTTTTTCCTGAAAGAACTATGTGGCGCTTTGGCTCATCGTATGATGTATTCGCATCCTTATTTTTTCTTTTTCTCGGTTTGGTAGACATGTCCTTCACATAGATAACCTGTGCCACATCATTGGCTAGGACGAACGGTTCGTCAGTGTACCCAAGATTGTTCAGATCCACTGTTGTCATTCCGTACCTTGGGTCTACCTGTACCCTGTCTCCTGATAGATTGACCCATTTGCATTTAAACAAAGGGACCTTAAAATCTACTCCGTAGTCAAGTTCCCACATGTCCACTATGTAACCATAATATGTGTCCTTTCCCCTCTCGGTTGCTGCATCAAAGCGGACACTGCTGTTTTGATTGGTGCTCTTTTGATCTTTGGCGATCGTGTAAAATGTGTTCTCATTTATCTCGTATCCTTTGTAAGTCATTACATTCGAAGATGGTCCCCTGGACAACGAGTACAGCTCATCACAAACAGTGTTTTCACCTCTGAGACGTGTTTCCAACCAACTGCTGAAAGTCCTGATGTGTTCACATGTAATCCAGTCGTCGCACTGCTCTGGGTGTTTGGAGCGTAGACTTTTCTTGTGTTCATCGACATACGGGGTCACCAAGCTAGAGTTCTGTAGATCTGTGTAGTGTGCTTGAGACCAAGAATATCCGTCCCTACATATTATTGAGTCCCCTCCAAGCGTGCCTTTTCCAGTCAGTCTCCCCTCATACCACGAGGGAGACCTATCTTCTTAAGGCCAGGAATGAAGTCAACACAAAACCCAATGTGTTGGGGAACATAGTGATTTCAAAAAAACTCCTACGCACACGCAAGATCATGGTGATGCATAGCAACGAGAGGGGGAGTGTATCTTCATACCCTTGAAGATCGCTAAGCGGAAGCGTTTATCAACGCGGTTGATGTAGTCGTACGTCTTCACGATCCGACCGATCCAAGTACCGAACGCACGGCACCTCCGAGTTCTACACACGTTCATCTCGATGACATCCTCGCCTTCTCGATCCAGCAAGACGGGCAAAGTAGTAGACGAGTTCCGGTAGCACGACGGCGTGGTGATGGTGTTGATGAAGAACAATCTCCGCAGGGCTTCGCCTAAGCACTACGAAAACTATGACGGAGGATAAACTAGAGGGGACGGGGTTTCCGGCACACGGCTTGGCGTTTCTTGGTGTTTCTTGATGTTTCTTGATGTGTCTTTGGTGCTAGCCCCGCCCCTCTATTTATATGTTGAGCTCTGGGGTCGAAACTTGGAGCAAAAGCCTCCTCGAAGTCGGTTTTGCCCGAAAGGCAAGAGTCCCACTCTGGCCCAGATGCCATGGGTTCTTCAAATGTTTTATACTTGTGTTTCATTAAGTAGACATGCCCATATCTGCTCAAATCATCTGTGAAGGTCAGAAAAAAACGATACTTGCCACGAGCCTTAATACTCATTGATCTGCATACATCAGTATGTATTATTTCCAACAAGTCAGTAGCTCGTTCCATTGTTCTAGAGAACGGAGTTTTAGTCATCTTGCCCAAAAGGCACGGTTCGCAAGCATCATATGATTCATAACCAAGTGATTCCGAAAATCCATCTATGGAGTTTCTTCATGCGCTTTACACCGATATGACCCAAACGGCAGTGCCACATATAAGTTGCACTATCATTATTAACTTTGCATCTTTTGCCATCAATATTATGAATATGTGTATCACTACGATCGAGATCCAACAAACTATTTTCATTGGGCGTATGACCATTGAAGGCTTTATTCATGTAAACAGAACAATAATTATTCTCTGATTTTAAATGAATAACCGTATTGCAATAAACATGATCAAATCATATTCATGCTCAATGCAAACGCCAAATAACATTTTATTTAGGTTTAACACTAATCCCGAAAGTATAGGGAGT
>NW_021192831.1:0-967 GCF_002162155.2 Triticum dicoccoides | reverse complement strand
GGGGGGGGCTTGCCTGGTTGCTCTGGCAAGAGAGAGGGGTCGTCAACTCCGTAGTCGAACTGGTCAGCAGCAGCGTCGGTCTCGTAGTCTACCGGAGAGAAGAGGGGGAAGAAATAATGAATACAGAGCAAACAAAGCATCACAAAATATAACAAGGCAATACGCGGTGTTCGGTGTGCCCTAACGCGGTAGTAGGTGATACCGGTGAAGGGGGGAAAACATCCGGGAAAGTATTCCCGGTGTTTCGTGTTTTCGGGCAGAGGAGCCGGAGGGGGAAAGTTGCGAGTTCGATAGGTTAGGGGTGTGTGGCGGACGAACGGGTTGCGTATCCGGATTCGTCTCGTCGTTCTGAGCAACTTTCATGTTGAAAATATTTCAATCCGAGTTACGGATTAAAAGATATGATTTTCTAAAGATTATATTAATTTCTGGAATTTAATTAATTAATTATTTAATTCGAAAATGAATTTATGACGTCAGCATGATGTCATGCTGATGTCAGCAGTCAACAGGGTTGACTTGGTCAACCTGACAGGTGGGTCCCATTCGTCATTGACTGTTTAGTCTAATTAATGTTTAGCTAATCTAATTACTATTTAATTAAACTAATTAGTTAATTAGGTTAATCTAATTATGATTAATTAACTTAATTAATTCCTTAATTAATTAATTAATTTAATTATTATTTATTTATTTAATATATTTTTTTTAATTCTTTTTTTTTCTTTTTTTTTAAAAAAACCGTTCTGGGCGTGGGGCCCCCTGTCATAGGCCCCAGGGGCCAATCGGGCAAACGGGCGTGCGGGCGCACAAGTGTGGTGCCCGTGCCCGAGTCCAACCACGGGCGCGACCGCGGAGTGGCCGGCCGGCCGGTGCTGCGCCCTGCAGTGGCGAGCTGAGGCGGTGGCCGGACGTGGGAGGACGGCGCATGTGCGCGCCGAACGGCGGGGAGAGCGGCCGCGAGGGT
>NW_021192830.1:0-1903 GCF_002162155.2 Triticum dicoccoides | reverse complement strand
AACGCGTAAACCAAATTCTAGAAGACATGCTGAGAGCATGTGTCCTCACTTATGGAACCAGTTGGGAGGAAAGCTTGCCATACGCAGAGTTCGCATACAACGACAGTTACCAGGCCAGCCTGCAAATGGCACCATTTGAAGTCTTGTACGGGCGGAGATGTCGTACCCCGCTAAATTGGTCAGAGACCGGAGACAGCCGTATCTTCGGCCCAGACATGCTCAAAGAGGCCGAGGAAAAGGTGAAGCTAATCAGGGACCGACTCAAGATGGCTCAAAGCCGACAGAAGAGTTATTACGATCAAAAACATCGTGGAATCAGTTTCGAACCCGGTGAGTTTGTGTACCTACGAGTATCTCCTATGAGAGGCCTGCAACGATTCAAGATCAAGGTAAAGCTAGCACCAAGATTCATCGGACCATTCTGTATAGTGGCACGAAGAGGCACGGTAGCCTACCAGCTAGACTTACCCGAAGAATTATCCGATATCCACGATGTGTTCCACGTCTCGCAGTTGAGGAAGTGCATGAGCAACCCAGAGAAGCAAGTATCCCATGAAAACATCAACGTGCAACCAGACCTCACCTATCGGGAACATCCAGTAAAAATATTGGAGGAGTCTGAAAGGAGGACCCGGCAGAAAACCATCAAGTTTTTCAGAGTTCAGTGGAGCAATCACACCGAGAGTGAAGCCACTTGGGAAAGAGAGGATTTTCTTCGGACAGAGCACCCACACTTATTTGAGGATCAGCTGAAATCTCGGAGACGAGATTTTTCCTAAGGGGGTAGGTGTTGTGACACTCCAAAAAAAATTATTTGGTTTTCAGCAAAAACTTTGTTGGGTTTGAAGAAGGTCATTTAAATCCTTCCAAAAAAAACCTCTCTCTCAAAACTTTTTCCCCTTGGCAAGGATTTTATTTTGGTATCTTCTTCAACCCTGGTGTTTGGTTATTAAAAACCTTTCTTCTGTTTGACCCCTTCTCAAATTTATTTTTGGGATTTATTTTCTTTTAAGAGAAACCCTAGGAGTTTTGGGACTGCTCTTATATTGAAACCACCCATGGTTTTACCATGCCTCATGTGGTAAATCCTCCCCAAAACCCTCTTTCCACCTTGGGGCAATCCAAACATTCTGTTCCAACAAGTCCAAACCATTTTTGGATTTTATTTCATTTATTTCTTTCCCCAAAACAATTCTGTCCATTATTTTGAGCCTAGGTGATTTACAAAGCAAGTACCTAATTCCCTTTGAGTTTTGATCTCAAACCAACTCCTCTAGTTAGTCTTTAGCACCCACAACCTAGAACCATCAAGATCCACTTTTCCTCTTTTCAAAATTTTCAAGTTTCAGCCTCTGCAAGTTTGGACCAGATTTGCCAAATTTGGTGAAATTCATATCTTCTCTTCTCCAAAAATTCTACCAAAATTCAGGCAGCACCCAGATGCAATGAGAGGCCACCCCACCAAAAATCAGCTCAAGGAGAATTCTCCTCAAGCCAAAATCATTTCGTCGAACACTTGGCCGACACTGTTACTGTGCACATTCAGAGATTCAGAGAAGTTCAGTGTCGTTTTCGTCAGAGAGTTGTCACCAATCCACAGTGCACCCTGGCGCGTTGTGCACGGCCTCTCCTCCCTGGCCAGAGCACCGCACGTCCTCTTGGACAGGTGAAGGTGTCGGTGGCAACGAGCATCGCCGGCGTTGGCAGCATCTGCGGTGGCAGAACCACCCGTGGCGGCCAACGAGGGCCTGAGCCAGCTCGCCACGCCTTGCAGCGCCGCCCAACGCTCCCTAGCTCTCCGCGTGGCTCATGCATGCCAGCGCACTCCCGCAGCACCGTCGCCGTGGCCCGGCAAGCACAGGGCACGCCCTCTGCCGCCGACGGGCCCACGCTGCCCCGTTCC
>NW_021192829.1:0-1904 GCF_002162155.2 Triticum dicoccoides | reverse complement strand
AACGCGTAAACCAAATTCTAGAAGACATGCTGAGAGCATGTGTCCTCACTTATGGAACCAGTTGGGAGGAAAGCTTGCCATACGCAGAGTTCGCATACAACGACAGTTACCAGGCCAGCCTGCAAATGGCACCATTTGAAGTCTTGTACGGGCGGAGATGTCGTACCCCGCTAAATTGGTCAGAGACCGGAGACAGCCGTATCTTCGGCCCAGACATGCTCAAAGAGGCCGAGGAAAAGGTGAAGCTAATCAGGGACCGACTCAAGATGGCTCAAAGCCGACAGAAGAGTTATTACGATCAAAAACATCGTGGAATCAGTTTCGAACCCGGTGAGTTTGTGTACCTACGAGTATCTCCTATGAGAGGCCTGCAACGATTCAAGATCAAGGTAAAGCTAGCACCAAGATTCATCGGACCATTCTGTATAGTGGCACGAAGAGGCACGGTAGCCTACCAGCTAGACTTACCCGAAGAATTATCCGATATCCACGATGTGTTCCACGTCTCGCAGTTGAGGAAGTGCATGAGCAACCCAGAGAAGCAAGTATCCCATGAAAACATCAACGTGCAACCAGACCTCACCTATCGGGAACATCCAGTAAAAATATTGGAGGAGTCTGAAAGGAGGACCCGGCAGAAAACCATCAAGTTTTTCAGAGTTCAGTGGAGCAATCACACCGAGAGTGAAGCCACTTGGGAAAGAGAGGATTTTCTTCGGACAGAGCACCCACACTTATTTGAGGATCAGCTGAAATCTCGGAGACGAGATTTTTCCTAAGGGGGTAGGTGTTGTGACACTCCAAAAAAATTTATTTGGTTTTCAGCAAAAACTTTGTTGGGTTTGAAGAAGGTCATTTAAATCCTTCCAAAAAAAACCTCTCTCTCAAAACTTTTTCCCCTTGGCAAGGATTTTATTTTGGTATCTTCTTCAACCCTAGTGTTTGGTTATTAAAAACCTTTCTTCTGTTTGACCCCTTCTCAAATTTATTTTTGGGATTTATTTTCTTTTAAGAGAAACCCTAGGAGTTTTGGGACTGCTCTTATATTGAAACCACCCATGGTTTTACCATGCCTCATGTGGTAAATCCTCCCCAAAACCCCTCTTTCCACCTTGGGGCAATCCAAACATTCTGTTCCAACAAGTCCAAACCATTTTTGGATTTTATTTCATTTATTTCTTTCCCCAAAACAATTCTGTCCATTATTTTGAGCCTAGGTGATTTACAAAGCAAGTACCTAATTCCCTTTGAGTTTTGATCTCAAACCAACTCCTCTAGTTAGTCTTTAGCACCCACAACCTAGAACCATCAAGATCCACTTTTCCTCTTTTCAAAATTTTCAAGTTTCAGCCTCTGCAAGTTTGGACCAGATTTGCCAAATTTGGTGAAATTCATATCTTCTCTTCTCCAAAAATTCTACCAAAATTCAGGCAGCACCCAGATGCAATGAGAGGCCACCCCACCAAAAATCAGCTCAAGGAGAATTCTCCTCAAGCCAAAATCATTTCGTCGAACACTTGGCCGACACTGTTACTGTGCACATTCAGAGATTCAGAGAAGTTCAGTGTCGTTTTCGTCAGAGAGTTGTCACCAATCCACAGTGCACCCTGGCGCGTTGTGCACGGCCTCTCCTCCCTGGCCAGAGCACCGCACGTCCTCTTGGACAGGTGAAGGTGTCGGTGGCAACGAGCATCGCCGGCGTTGGCAGCATCTGCGGTGGCAGAACCACCCGTGGCG
Organism: Triticum dicoccoides; assembly: GCF_002162155.2. Taxonomy (NCBI): domain Eukaryota; kingdom Viridiplantae; phylum Streptophyta; class Magnoliopsida; order Poales; family Poaceae; genus Triticum; species Triticum dicoccoides. The sequence goes on along the minus strand of NW_021192829.1, from coordinate 167 downwards.
GCCAACGAGGGCCTGAGCCAGCTCGCCACGCCTTGCAGCGCCGCCCAACGCTCCCTAGCTCTCCGCGTGGCTCATGCATGCCAGCGCACTCCCGCAGCACCGTCGCCGTGGCCCGGCAAGCACAGGGCACGCCCTCTGCCGCCGACGGGCCCACGCTGCCCCGTTCC
>NW_021192828.1:0-1554 GCF_002162155.2 Triticum dicoccoides | reverse complement strand
CGCTGACTGGGGTTTGACCAGGGGTGGGGCCCACAGTCAGTGGCCTAGGGGGTTGGTTAGTGCGTCATTAGTGGCTAATGACAGTGCCACATCACTGGCCACCGGAGTTCGGCCGGCGGCGACCCGAAACGCGGCGGATGTCCACCGGGGTTGCGCTACGGGCGGCGGCTGGACGCGCGAAGGCCACCAGAAGGTAGCCCGTACACGGCCGCACCTAGCTGGCTGCACGAGGGGCCGCGGGGTGGCCGGAGACGACGGCGGCGAGCACTTCCGCGGTGGCCGGAGTTCGGGCTGGGGCAGGGACGCGGCTGCAGCGCTCGAGCGAGCAAACGGAGTGGAGAGGCATCCTCCTGGAGGCGCCAGGAGCGTGTCAGTGCCCCTGGTGCGAGCAGGAGAGGCTCGGAACGCGGGCTCACCGGCCATGGCGGACGGCGGCCTCGGGTGACCTCGGGGCTACGGCTAGAGGGCGGGAGCAAGCAGGGGGGCAGAGGGGAAATGCTCAGGGGCTCACGGTGAGTTCGAAGAGAGGGTCGGCGTGCTCGGGGAGGCGACGGAGACGGCGAATCGGGCCGGCGATCTTCGATGCCCGTCGGTGAAGATGGTGGCAATGGCGTCACTGCAGGGCTCCTGGTGTTGCTTGAAGCGGTGGGGAGGAAGAGTAGGTCGAGGCAGAGCTTTGGGAGGCGTTGGGGAGACGAGGCGGTGGTGGTGGCCGCGGCGAACGGCGTCGGTGGCGACGGGGCTCCGCTCGGTGGAAGAGAGAGGGAGCCAGAGAAGGGGGGAGAAGGCACGGGGAGAGTGCGAGGCCTGGGAGGGTGCGTGGCGTCGCGGACGGGGTCCAGGGCGACGAGAGGAAGCAGGAGGTGGCCAGGGGAAGCAGGAGGTGGCCGAGGCCTCTCGGGCGCGCGCCACGCCTCGGTCCTTCTGGCGAGGAGGAAGACGACAGGGGGAGTGGAGATGGGCTGGGCCGTGCTGGGCCAGGTAAGTGGGCGCCAGGTAACTTCCTTCTCTCTCCCTCTTTTATTTATTTCTGTTCTGTTTTGTTTTTTTTATTTAGTTGCCACTGAATTCAAATTCAAACAAATTTGAAAACAGTGCAAAAACTCCCCTGGATATTTTAAGTCACTTAATGGACTTTTTTCACAAATACAAAAATATCTCAGGTCATTTGAAAATATATTCATTATATATTATGAATATAATTCCAAATTCAAATAGAATATGATTTAAATTCAATGCTCAAAATATTCCTAAAAAATGTTCATTATTTTTGGTTTGGTGTAAAACCCTGGCCAAAATATAACCAACATTAGTTAAGGCCATTTTGGAATCATTGAATGCATTTTCCAGGGTTCTTTTGCCCTGCTTTTAATTAAAGTTTTGAGGCTTCAACAATCCTCAATTCATGTTTCAGAAATTTAAATATGATGCCTGGATGAAGATGCAACTATCTACAAACAATATTCTAGGGCTGTGACAACTCACCCCCACTAAACAAAAATCTCGTCCCGAGATTCAAGTGTAGGGTAAGGTGAAGGGGGAACGCAAACTAGC
>NW_021192827.1:0-1158 GCF_002162155.2 Triticum dicoccoides | reverse complement strand
CTTCTGGCAGCCTCCGTCTTGCAGCATATAGAAGAGAGTAGATTGAAGTCCTCCAAGTAGCATCTCCAAGTAGCAACTCCAAGTAGCAACTCCAAGAAGCAACTCCAAGTAGCATCTCCAGTAGCATCGCATAGCATAATCCTACCCGGCGATCCTCTCCTCGTCGCCCTGTAGAAAAGCGATCACCGGGTTGTCTGTGGAACTTGGAAGGGTGTGTTTTATTAAGTATCCGGTTCTAGTTGTCATAAGGTCAAGGTACAACTCCAAGTCGTCCTGTTACCGAAGATCACGGCTATTCGAATAGATTAACTTCCCTGCAGGGGTGCACCAACTTACCCAACACGCTTGATCCCATTTGGCCGGACACACTTTCCTGGGTCATGCCCGGCCTCGGAAGATCAACACGTCGCAGCCCCACCTAGGCACAACAGAGAGGCCAGCACGCCGGTCTAAACCTAAGCACGCAGGGGTCTGGGCCCATCGCCCTGAGCACACCTGCACGTTGCGTGGGCGGCCGAAAGCAGACCTAGCCTAGCAGGCGTTCCAGTCCAATCCGGCGCGCGCCGCTCCGTCGCTGACGTCTGAAGTGCTTCGGCTGATACCACGACGTCGGGATACCCATAACTACTCCCGCGTAGATGGTTAGTGCGTATAAGCTCGTAGCCAACTCAGATCAAATACCAAGATCTCGTTAAGCGTGTTATATATATCCGCGAACGCCAAACAGGGCCAGGCCCACCTGTCTCCTAGGTGGTCTCAACCTGCCCTGTCGCTCCGCCACAAAGTAACAGTCAGGGGCCCTCGGGAACCCAGGCCCACCTCTACCGGGATGGAGCCACCTGCCCCTTCAGCCCCCAACTCCGAACAGTATCACAGGTAAGGTAACTGTGTAAAGTATATCGTATATGCCCGTGATCACCTCCCGAAGTGATCACGGCCCAGTAGTATAGCATGGCAGACGGACAAGAGTGTAGGGTCACTGATGGAACACTAGCATCCTATACTAAGCAGTAGGATAGCAGGTAAAGGTAACAACAGTAGTAGCAAGGACAGGCTATGCAGCAGTATAGGATTAACTGAAAGCAGTAACATGCTACACTACTCTAATGCAAGCAGTATAGAGTAGAATAGGCGATATCTGGTGATCAAAGGGGGGGG
>NW_021192826.1:0-1581 GCF_002162155.2 Triticum dicoccoides | reverse complement strand
TTCATCTGTCCGAAAACGCGAAACACCGGGAATACTTTCCCGGATGTTTCCCCCCTTCGTCGGTATCACCTACTACCGCGATTGGGCACACCTAGCATCGTTACTTGTCATGTCATGCATCGATATGCATTTGTTTGCATTGTATTCATTGTTTCTTCCCCCTCTTCTCTCCGGTAGACTACGAGACCGACGCTGCTGCTGCCCAGTTCGACTACGGAGTTGACGACCCCTCCTTCTTGCCAGAGCAATCAGGCAAGCCCCCCCCCCTTGATCACCAGATATCGCCTATTCTCTTCTATACTGCTTGCATTAGAGTAGTGTAGCCTGTTACTGCTTTCCGTTGATCCTATTCTGATGCATAGCCTGACATTGTTGCTACATCTGTTGATACCTTACCTGCAATCCTAAATGCTTAGTATAGGATGCTAGTTTATCATCATTGGCCCTACATTCTTGTCAGTCTTCCTTGCTTTGGGTCGTGATCACTCGGGAGGTGATCACGGGTATATACTATATACTTTATACATGATACATGTGGAGACTAAAGTCGGGTCGGCTGGTGGAGCACCCGTGAGTGGATCTTTGAGGCGGAGCGGCAGGGCAGGTTGAGACCGCCTAGGAGAGAGGTGGGCCTGGCCCTGTTCGGCGTTCGCGGATACTTAACACGCTTAACGAGATCTTGGTATTTGATCTGAGTTGGCTACGAGCCTATACGCACTAACCATCTACGTGGGAGTAGTTATGGGTATCCCGACGTCGTGGTATCAGCCGAAGCACTTCAGACGTCAGCGACGGAGCGGCGCGCGCCGGATTGGAACGTAAGCCTGCTCTTGTATTAAGGGGGCTAGTTCTGCTTCCGGCCGCCCACGCAACGTGCAGGTGTGCTATGGGCGATGGGCCCAGACCCCTGTGCGCTTAGGTTTAGACCGGCGTGCTGGCCTCTCTGTTTTGCCTAGGTGGGGCTGTGACGTGTTGATCTTCCGAGGCCGGGCATGACCCAGGAAAGTGTGTCCGGCCAAATGGGATCGAGCGTGTTGGGTTATGTGGTGCACCCCTGCAGGGAAGTTAATCTATTCGAATAGCCGTGATCTTCGGTAACAGGACAACTTGGAGTTGTACCTTGACCTTATGACAACTAGAACCGGATACTTAATAAAACACACCCTTCCAAGTGCCAGATACAACCGGTGGTCGCTCTACCTCAGGGATATGAGGAGGGGATCGCCGGGTAGGATTATGCTATGTGATGCTATTTGGAGATGCTACTTGGAGATGCTACTTGGAGGACTTCAATCTACTCTCTTCTACTTGATGCAAGACGGTGGCTGCGAGAAGCGTAGTCTTCGACAGGACTAGTTATCCCCCTCTTATTCTGGCATTCTGCAGTTCAGTCCACTGATATGGCCTCCTTACACATATACCCATGCATATGTAGTGTAGTTCCTTGCTTGCGAGTACTTTGGATGAGTACTCACGGTTGCTTTCTCCCCCCTTTTTCCCCTTTCCTTTCTTTCTGGTTGTCGCAACCAGATGCTGGAGTCCAGGAGCCAGACGCCACCATCGACGACGACCCCTACTACA
>NW_021192825.1:0-1173 GCF_002162155.2 Triticum dicoccoides | reverse complement strand
GTGTTTGCGAAGTTGCCTTGAAGCGTAGGCGACAACCTTGCCTTCTTGCATCAACACGCATCCGAGACCCTTTCTGGATGCGTCACAAAATACTTCAAAATTCTTGTGTATATCGGGTACAATTAATACTGGTGCTGTTGTTAATTTCCGCTTTAGCTCTTGGAAACTTTTCTCGCAGGCTTCTGTCCATTCAAACTTCTTATCTTTCTTGAGTAACTGTGTCATAGGCTTGGATATGGTGGAAAATCCTTCAATAAATCTGCGGTAATACCCTGCCATTCCCAAGAAACTTCGTATGTCTGTTACGCTGGCTGGTGACTTCCAGTCAAGTACGGCCTTGACTTTCTCTGGGTCCACTGCTATACCGTCTTGAGTCAGCACGTGGCCTAGAAAACCTACTTGTCTTAGCCAAAATTCGCACTTGTTGAACTTGGCATACAATTGGTGTTTCCTTAGCTCTCCCAGTACAATCCTGAGATGTTCTGCGTGCTCTTCTGGTGTTTTGGAGTATACCAGAATATCGTCGATGAATACTACGACGAATTTGTCCATAAACTTCATAAATACTTTGTTCATGAGGTGAACAAAATATGCCGGGGCGTTAGTTAATCCAAATGGCATCACTGTGAACTCGTATAGTCCATATCTGGAGGTGAAGGCTGTTTTGGGGATATCTTCTGTTCGTACCTTCAATTGATGGTATCCTGACCTTAAGTCAACTTTTGAGAATACCTTGGCCTGAGCAAGTTGATCAAACAAATCGTTTATCCTTGGCATCGGGTATTTGTTTTTGACTGTGACCATGTTAAGTGCTCGATAGTCGATACACAATCTCAGCGTTCCATCCTTCTTCTTGGCAAATAAAATTGGTGATCCCCAAGGTGAGGAGCTGGCCCGAATGTATCCTTTATCCAGTAATTCCTTTATTTGCTTCTTCAATTCGATCAACTCGGATGGTGCCATTCTGTATGGTTTCTTGTATATGGGGGTGGTTCCTGGTGCTAGCTCAATGCGGAATTCTATTTCTCGGTCTGGTGGCATGCCTGGCAGCTCTTCAGGGAATACATCTGGAAATTCACACACTACTGGAACCTTGTTTAGCTCAGAAACGTCCACCTTATTTAATCTCGGTTGCCGGGGTCTTTTTCCTTCCTTGGCTGATACTCTTATTGT
>NW_021192824.1:0-1133 GCF_002162155.2 Triticum dicoccoides | reverse complement strand
ACCGTACATGCTGGTGTCTGCATGTTCTGTCAAACTTCAAATTGTATACAATCTAGGCACACTAATCCATAATCCAACTCCCCCGACGATTAGTCCATTAGTTCTAGCATCTAGTAATTCCATCCGTAAAATCTATTAGAACTATACGGGATAAAGATATGTAAGTAAAGGATGACCAAACCTGAGTCTGGATAGAGCGTAGATGCTTCAGGAGCTGTAGGCTATAGCACGGTAAACATCACATATCGTATTCGTCATTGCCCATGGTGACCTAGTTGACACATGTGTTAGACATCGTTGCCGCCAGCAACATGGTTCCATCAATTCATCATCTCCGGGAAGCAGTGGTTCTGTGAGAAGGCATGCACAAGGCAGATGGTAGAGAGACCATCAACGATTGATATGCAGAAAGCGGCCGCATAGATAGTGAGCTGGTGGCGCGGTCTTGGCATCTACAAAGTCCAAACAGACTACCTCTAGCGACGGAGTAGGGACACAGCTTGTGTGGTCTCCCATTCTTGTCCAAGCCATCCACGTCCCCATGATCACCCTGATCGACTCCTCCCCCGAAAACATATAAATCACCATGAACCCAGTCATCAAGATTCACCCATGATCAAACATATGAGCCATGACGTGGACCTTCCATGATTAATATCTACCTGGTCTCGTGGGCGGCAGCGGCCGCGGCCATGAGCAGGGTGTTGAGGAGGCACCACCCACATAGTGCTCCTTGGTGCGGTACTCGATGGTCAACACCACCTCGTCCTGCTTCTCCGAGATCTTTAGCAGCTTCGCTGGCACCGAAGCTGGCTCCGGCCTGTTAGTCTCCAAGAACTGTGTGCGTGAGCCAATGTTTGGACATCGTCAGCGAATTGAAACCCTAACTGCCAGAGGTAAGCCGTGGAGAGAGGCACATGACCTTCTTGACGTAAAAAGAATCCTACTTGGACTCTTTTTCTTGCAGCGAACCGGTTAAATCTATATGACTACCACGTGTCTATTTTTTTCAGTTGGACTACATGTCTATGTATACGTTATATGCTTATATGCACATAGACGTGACAGTTTTTTTTTACATTGACAAGGTGACAACTTAATCTGTTGGTATGCACTTGTGAATTTATATGTTA
>NW_021192823.1:0-963 GCF_002162155.2 Triticum dicoccoides | reverse complement strand
GCCTTGTGTCGGTTGTGTAACCTGTGATGGTTGTGGAGCATCAACATCATACTCATGATCCTCTTGATGTGTTGCATCATACTCATGCTCATCATGATGTGTTGGCTCCTCTTGATGTGCTGGCTCCTCTTCATTGACCTCCTCCTCTATGTCCTCTTCGTTCTGGACATAACGCCGTTTATTAGCTCTGGCGGCGCGGCTACCTGGTGCATACACGTCACTGGACTTAGCACCATGGCAAGAAAGCATAGCTGCCATCTTATGGAACCGCTTCTTGAACTTCTGCGACAACACAAAAGATGCTATGATATGAGATCCAAATAACTAATCCGCGAAAAAAACTTTTATAATATATTGCGACTAACCTCCATCGTGCTCCTAAGAGTCCTCTCAGATAATGCACCACCAGCTGGATGACTCAGTGCGACATTGGCATCGTTGATGCACAGAAGCAACTCTCTGCCCTGCAATTCATGAACACACCAAACTTATGTATTTGAAAGAAGACAACATGATGCAAGTATGTTAGAATAGGTCAAACAGACTACCATTTCGTCATGCATCGGTGCGTAGTCAACATGAGCCCCTCTGGTGTCTCTCACAGCCGTGTTGAAGGTATGATAACCTTCTGCAGTCTCCGGGTCTTCAGACACCAACTCCGACCACTCCTCGTGAGTCCAACCTGGCTTCAGCTTTAACCGGTAACGATCCGCATACCACACTTGATACTTCTGATATGCTGACTGATTGTGAGGTCTATTCTCTGATTGCACTAACGTGTCTCTTTGATTCCAAATTTCTATCCACGCACGGTGTTTGTTTGCCCAATCCGATATATCCTGATTGTTCCTTCGATCGAACCTACAAATGATGCACGGGACAAAGCATTAGCAAACACTGACTTATTCAATGCTCTACTACATACTCAAGGCATGCTTGCTTACCGATGCAGAGATAGCATTT
>NW_021192822.1:0-1478 GCF_002162155.2 Triticum dicoccoides | reverse complement strand
GAGATTTTAATGTTGATCATTTTTAGAAGGTTTCTGAGGCTTTGAAAATTCCTCAATTCAAATTTCATTTGAATTAAAACATGATGCTCACATGAGGTCTAGCCTAGTGCATAACAGGACCAGGGATGTGACAACTCACCCCCACTAAACAAAAATCTCGTCCCGAGATTCAAGCGTAGGGTAAGGTGAAGGGGGAACGCAACTAGTACAATCTTCACGATCCAGGGTGCACTTTATCAAAGCGTTGATTCGATCACCATCTTTGTCTCGAAGTCTTGCTCTGAGAACTCCAACTAACATGACAACGAGAGGAAAGGAAAGATCCTAAAAGAATGGTTCTTCTCGAAGGTCGAACAACTCAGGATTAACTCACGGAATGAGACATAGCAACATCTCTCGAGCTGAGAGGCGAAGCATATATCCATAGGAATGGAGTGAAGCAGATGACGAAGGTTCACTAGGTAGACCACAATTTCATGCTTAAGAAGGTGGTAATCGATTGTCAACGTAGCGAGGAGTTGAGTTGCCATGATACCATAACGATACACCTTAGGGAAGGTGACTCGTAGAGATATCCCCTTAAGTGGCAAAAAGAATTACTTTTGATTCAGAGATCATTGAAACTCTTTAAACCAGCCTAAGGCAATTCTCGAGCGATCATTTGGAGGGGGTCGGTAGAATGGCATACTCGGACTTGGATGATGTGGATTACCTTGTTGAAGACAACATAATGGATGAATTTACTTACCACCGGAAATGGAAGAGACCCGTGGTAGAATGGCACATTGGCGGTGCAAGCTGGGAACAAAATGCAAATGCTGGGAATGATTCTGGTAACTGGGGAAGAACCCAACAATAGAGAGTGAATCCACTGTTGAGAAGTTATAGCATAACCGAGGAAGTTGAGAGCAAACCTAGCTAGTGCCGATGGTAACACCTAACGCTTGTGCGTGCTCTCAAGAACTTGAGCATTTCCATAATCATCAAGGTTTTACCAATATCTGTGTCAAGGATTCTGGCAACACAACTTACTACCATGATGAATACCGGTGGAAGATGCCGATGCAAAGGAAGATAACACCTTCTTAGATTTCACCTTGGCGAGGCCAAGGAAACAAAATCTGGATGATCGACCGAGAGACATTTAGCACTCCGCTTCTAATGTTCTCCTTGATGTGCTAGCATAACCCATTCATAGATATGGTTTGATATCTAGAACATCAAGTAAAAGGTCGGACTTCGGGATCTCAAAATCCATAGGGGCAACTAGGGAGTAAATCCTACGAAATCCCTATGGGGAGGTGGCCAACTTCCTCAATCAAGATATTATAATAACAGGTCTTCCGGCTGGGTGTGTTGGCCACGACATCCACTTTACCGGTTTTTGAGGGACCGATATTATAGTTCTTGGGAAATGTTCCAAACCATCATATCTGCCTGAGATTCAGATCTGGTTGGTGTCAGGATATTCCAGACTC
>NW_021192821.1:0-1221 GCF_002162155.2 Triticum dicoccoides | reverse complement strand
CTTAAAACATCAATTTAACTTGTTTGATCATGCATGAAAATAGTACAGATGGATAGATTGGATTTTTCTGATCATTTTTCATATATAATTTGTCCAATTTGGAGTTACAGAATAAAAGTTATGAATTTTTGAAGTTTAAATAATATTCTGGAATTTCCTGATTTAATTTAATTCCAGAAATATAATTATTGCGTCAGCATGACGTCAGCATGACGTCAGTGGTCAACTGTGGCTGGCTGAGGTCAAACCTGACGTGTGGGGCCCACACGTCAGTGACAGGGGGGGTTAAACAGGATTAAATTAATCCTAATTAGGGGTTAGTGGCGCTGGGGCCCACTGTCAGTGTCAGGGGGGGTTGACTAACAGTAGTTAGCGCTAACCTAACCACCTGGCCGACAGGGCCCACGCGTCAGTGACCCTGGGGGGTCAAACCCCAGGTCGGACAAGTCAAACCCCACCGGCGACATGACGCCGGCGAGGCCCCAGACGGCGGCGAAAGTGCTTTTTGCCATTCCGGCAACCAAATGGACGGCGGAAGGCATCTACGTGTTGCTGAGGTTGAGCCGCGACTATTGGTGGTGGTGGTTGGGCTCGGGGTGGCCGGAGTTGACGGCGGCGAGCTCGGCTGCGGCGGCCGGAGTTCGGGTGCGATCGGGATCAGTGTTGCAGGGGGTTTGGGGAGGCATTGGTGCGTGCTGCGTGCTCCTGGTGAGGTGGGGAGCACGATGGTGTGCTCGGTTGGGCGCTACGGCGACCGTGGCCACGACGGCGACATCGCCGGCGGCGTGGAGCTCTCGGCCGAGGTGGGGCTAGGGCCTAGAAGTCGAAAGAGACCAGGGAAGAAGGGGGAAAACGATCCGGGGGCTCACCGCGGAGCTGCAGGGATGGTTAGCGGGCTCGGGGACGCGCTGGTGACGGTGAATTCGACGGCGACGACGGTCGGAGCCCGAAGAGGGGAACGGCGACGTGGCGGCGATGCAGGGCTTCCGGGGACCCGTGGAGCGGTGGGGAGGAAGAGGGAGTCGAGGCGGAGCTTCTGAGCTAGTCGGGGGAGCGAGGGGTGGCCGGAGACGATGGCTATGGCGAACGGCGGCGACGGTGGTGTTCGGCCGTGAGAGAGAGAGAGCGAGGGAGAGGAGAGGAGAGCCGGGGGAGAGTGAGAGAGAGCAGGGGGAGAGGCGTGGCGTCGTCCAGGGCGTCGAGCGAGGAGGGGAGGGCAGG
>NW_021192820.1:0-4334 GCF_002162155.2 Triticum dicoccoides | reverse complement strand
GTAGTTTGATGTAAGAACATGGTGTGATAGGCAGATGTAGTATGTACCAAAAACAGGAAGGCGTGTCATATTCACATGTATAATGTGTAAGCTAAGGAGATGCAATTTAACAAATTAGGAGCATTGATGAGGGATACACAAGAAAAGTAGTTTGATGTAAGAACATGGTTAATAGAAAGACATAGTATGTACCAAAAACAGGAAGGCATGTCATATTCACAGGTTATAATGTGTTAACTAAGCAGATGCAATTTACCCTAATTAGAAGCATTACAAGGTAGACACCATATGCAAGATGCAAGCACATATCACACTGCCAAGTAAGAGAAAGCACCTGCGATGGTGGTGTGGGGGAATTGCGGTGATCAACTAGAGAGCTATGTTGACTGTCTTCACTTAGCCTTGCTATTTCTTGAGAATCATGTGGGGAGGATGAAACTGCACTCTTTAAACGAGTATGGCGTCTCACAGTAACCCACCCGGGTGACTGTCTTATCATAAGTGATTGACGCGGGATACAAAAGAGCATTAGTTTGATGTACGAACATGGTTAATAGACATATGTAGTATGTATTAAAAATAGGAAGGCATGTCATTATCAAAGGTATAATGTGTAAAGTAAGCAGATGCAATTTAACAAAATTGGAAGCAATACAAGCTAGACACCATATGCAACATGCAACCACATTTGATAGCGCGAAGTTAAAGCAAGCACCTGGGATGGTTGTGTGTGTGGCAATTGAGATCATCAACTGCAGAGCTACGTTTACTGTCTCCAACTACTGACACTGCACCCGTTAGAGCGCTGGAACGCTTAGTGCTTATCTTCGAATTACACTGGAGCGACTTCTATCTTTTCTTTTCTGCATTCATCAACACTGCGTCAGAGTCTGAAATACCCATGCATAAAAAAACAATAGTGTGAGTATGGGTGAAGTGTGTGCACAATTAGTACAATGTAAAGGTAGCAGATAGCAGGTCAGTGAGAAATAAATGATGGGAGACATATGATAGCTCTACAACATGCATGGCACACTAAATTACCACAGGATTCTATGAAAATAATAGTCGACTGAAAGCAAATAGGTCAGTCCATTTTTTCTGCACCGTCCGATGTACAAAGAACGGGCAGATCGCCTTCATCTACCTCCAGCCAGTCAGTGTTGACGATCTTCCTCGAAATGCCAGCGACCATCGGCCCAGTATTCCTCCCCTGCCTGCGCCCTCCCCTCGACCTCACCGCACCACCGCGCTTGGCACCGCCCCCCGGCCATCCATTCAAGCCCCGCCGACCTCCAGATCGGGCGCAAGTAGCTCATGCGCCCCACACCCCTATGATAGACACCGATGCGCCGCTTCCCTGGGGAATAGGAGGACTAGGTGCTTCGCGCGCCTAAGCGGGTGCTGCTTATTTTAATTGCGGTTCGACTGACCCTGAATTGAAATCCAGGTAGGCTACTGACCTCTAGCAAAGGTGAAATAGTAAAAGGGAGGAAACCTTGTGCATTTAGTATCACAAAGAAGATGCAGTAAGAAGCGCTCAACTAGTTTCTTTCGTGGGATGAATACAGTGTGAGCGGAGACGTAAGATTTGCACGAATAAGGGAAGAGGAGTACCTCTTTCTGTTGGCAGTGCTGTGTCCTCCTATTTTTCCGACGATCTTCTTGTTGTTCGCCGGAAACCAGAAGTTGTGGAGGACGGTGCAGCCTTGGACGAACCCATGGCCAAGTTGTTGAGTGTGGTGCGGTGGCCGTTTGTCGGCGGCGGGGAAGCTGATCCGAGGCGGCGAATGACGGCGTAGCGGGAACAGCTCCGGTGCGGTGGACGGTTGCGATAGTGGAGCCGCAGCGGTGAGGCGCAGGACGGCGTGGTCAGAGTGGTTCTAGTACGGCGCACGTCAGTGTCGGTGCCGTGGAGGCAGCTCTGCCTCGGCTTCAGCGGCTAAGTCCTTGAGGGCGTTGCGGTTGCGGTTGCGTTGGACGACGACGTCGGGGTACCGGCTCTGGCGTGATGGACGAGGGCGGCGATGGATTGGCCACTATGGGGTGGAGGACGGAGGAGGCTGGGGTTTTGCGGTTGGTGGAGAGGGCATTTTTGCGCCCACGAAGTATGAATGGGGAAACGGAGGGAGGCGGGGAACTAAGGGGGAACAATGTTTCGGTTTGAGACGCGCTTGTTTGAAATTTGGGGAAAGTTACAAACTTTGCCCCCATCTAAAATTTCAGACATATTGCGGGTTGGGGGTAGGACAATCATGTCAGGTCTCCCAAATGTGGGCAGGATAGATTTCGGTCGAGCACATGGGTAGGCGCCAACGGCGTATGAATGCTTCTCTGGCGTCTTGGTGAAGTTAAAAACCTACCCCGGTTTAGACCTTTGGACATCGGGCCGATAGGCTACAATGGCCAGAGTCAGGACAGTAATTTCCTACCACCAAAACATTAGTCTCGCGCGGTTTCGGGTGACCAGAGGCCTATTTGGCGCTTCGTTCAATATTTGGGAGCAGAAGCATTAACGTTTTCGGTTCTCTTGAATTGAACTTTCAGGATTTGTCAAACTTCACAAATCTTTACTCTTGAAAATCCTAAAGCTACGATTATTTTGGAATGGAGGGGGTACATTTGAATATACATTGTACACGAGTATATATTAAAAAATATGCAATTACCTCAGTTCATGCATGGTTCCAGATATAATCTCCTTGGTTGCAAAAAAAGTTAGATATGCATATGAATATATATAGCATGTTCAAACTCACAACAAAGATTGATGCCCCCTTTTACATCTGATTTACAAATGCCATTATCTCAGGTTCAAATAGATGAATGCACTTCCTATGAATTCGAATCTTCAAAACCCCCTTTATGTTGAATTCGACATGTATTCTATTTCGTAGCTAGCAATTTGGAATGTATCCATGCAAGTGACAAATGTATAAAGTGCTTCACACTAACAACATGGAGTGCACTAATTAATGTTTATATATGAATTGCAAAAGCATCCATTGCCTGTATTTCAAACCGCTCTCACTCTATGGATCGACAATATGAAATAAACACATGCACATGCTAGCAGTTGAAGAAAGAGCCTACTCCTGGTACTGTATATTAGTGATAGGGGTGTGTAAAAAGTACACGTGAATACCAGGCATTATGCGTGTGTGTATACTATCGACGAACTAGCCCCCAAGCTTGTATAACATACTAAGGGCCTAAGGTTACAAATCATATATAGTCGGCTTATCACGAGTGGGGATAGAGTCCTCCGCGACTCTGGTAGCTTCGTGTTGTACGCCGAGTCCTCCACATGGGTCTTCGTATAACACGTCTCGGTCCAACCTATATGTGGCGCAGGATGGAACCAACCCATGAGTCTTCATGTTGACCCACCACAACTAGAAATGATGTGCCCACCACACCACACACGCAATCGGCCACTAAGAAAATAAGCATATACAATAGTACAACAGTATCTAGCTCACGATACGTCTCCATATTTTGTTGATGACACTGACGGACTTTGCATTTGATGCGTGCTCCGTATTTTGTTGACGACACTTACGGTCATTGTATATGAAGCGAAAGCACGATATGGTCACTAGACTTCAGAATAAGCTCATCACGGTCACCACATACATTTTGTCGTGCTAACCAACATGTGGTTGGATGGTTAGAGGATAGTGGTTTCTCGAGCCCACCCAGGTTAAAGTCCCGGTGCTCGCATTTATCTTGTGTTAATTTCAGTATTTTCTGGCAATGTACGTTCAGTGGGAGGAGACGTTCCATTCGACTACGAGGCACCTATGGTGACTTTGTAAAATCTCAAGATCATATATGCTGACCCACTCTCTCGAAGGTGCTCATAGGGGTAGAGTTCGCGTGTGTGCGCTTATAGCGGTGAGTGCTTGCGCGTATATATGAGCCCTTGCATCTATACCGTGTTAAACAAATACATATCATGATTATATGGTCACTGGCTCACCCGTACAACTCCGTATTTTGTTGATGACACAATCAATTGACCAGTCAAACGTTCCACGCGGCGCAACTAGTGTTGCACCATCGGGGCGCGTAATCGTGGGGCCCACCTGTCAGCTCGTATATGAAAGAAAGAAATGGTAGTTTGAGTCTGTACTATGTTAATAAAATAGGAGTACATTTTAGGGTGATCATACGGTCACTGGCTCACCATACAGCTCCGTAATTTGTTGATAACACGATCAATTGACCAGTCAAACGGTCCACATTCAGCAGCGCACATTACCATAGGGCCCACCCGTCAGCGCGTATATGAAGGACAGAAATGGTAATAAATTAGTGGTCGGTGGGTATTC
>NW_021192819.1:0-1286 GCF_002162155.2 Triticum dicoccoides | reverse complement strand
AACCACATATCCTATTTGAGCAACAACACAAGATATACAAGGATATTTGGCTGGTCTCACCTTGATGTCGGAGGGGGTCGGTGAATGGGACGACAGCGGGGATGTCGGAGGGGGTCGGTGACGGGGACGACGGCGGGGATGTCGGAGGGGGTCGGTGACGGGGACGACGGTGGTCACCTGAAACCATATAAGTTATCACTAATACATCCCGAATAATTGCTTAAACTAAAAAATAACAACAAATATGACATGTTCAACTAGTTTTATTAATTCAACTAGTTCTTACTAAATATAAACTTACTATAAATAGAAAAAACTAGTTCTTTCTAAAAATAAAGTAGTTCAACTAGTTATATTAATTATCTTACTAAAAATACATTAGTTCTATTAATTCAACTACTTCAACTAGTTTATTAATTTACTTACTAAACTAGTTATGAACCCTAAATTAACATCTACTACTACTAAAAATCTAGTACTAACTAAATTAACATCTAGTACTAGCTATGAACCCTAAATTAACATCTACAACTACTAAATCTAATACTAACTAGTGGCAGGGGGTGGGGGCGACGGAGAGGTAGCTAGGGGCGGCGAGGTCGAGGGCGGTGGGAGGAGGGCTGCCGGTGGAGGAGGGAGAGGGCGGCCGCAGGCGGAGGGAGGAGGGCGGCGGCAGAGGAGGGAGGGGCGTCCGCAGGCGGAGGGAGGATGTGCGAGGAGGAGGGGGAGGGATGGAAGAAGGGGAGTACCTCGGCGGCGGACGGACGAAGGCGGCGGCGGCGGCGACGCACGACGGCGGTTATCGGCACGGGGGGCGAGAGTGAGAGTGTGAGTGAGGGCGTCAGTCGTGTGCGTGGGGATAAGGTAGGGATAGTTGTAGCGCGTTTGCCGAAACGCGCTATAGATAATCAGAATAGCAGTAGCGCGGTGCGCATAAATCGCTACTGCTAAGTGTAACTATACAAACAATACGTCAATGCAAAAATACATTGGCCATCAATGATCTTTTTGTGTACAATCTGAATTGTCAATATGAGTCCTATCCGGTAGGAACCGGAGAGGACCCATATTGCGGCCACAAATTTTACACATAGAGTTCAGTGAAGACCAACTGGTTGTGGTAGTTTCAGAAATAACATATTTAAGGTGGTAAACACCCTGTTCACGGAGCGAGGTGGGACTAAACTTGTGGGCTGATCTTAGCAGTAGCGGTTTTCCCATAAGTGCGTTGCTGCTAACTTCTATAGCAGTAGCGCTGTTCAATAAAGTGCGCTACTGCTATAACT
>NW_021192818.1:0-1040 GCF_002162155.2 Triticum dicoccoides | reverse complement strand
CTGTTTCGGCCATCGGGACAAGTTTCGGGGTCATCGGTATTGTACCGGGACCACCGGAAGGGTCCCGGGGGCCCACCGGGTGGGGCCACCTGCCCCGGGGGGCCACATGGGCTGTAGGGGGTGCGCCTTGGCCTACATGGGCCAAGGGCACCAGCCCCAAGAGGCCCATGCGCCTGGGGAAACCCTAAAGGAAGAGTCCCAGCAGGGGAAGGCACCTCCTAGGTGCCTTGGGGGGGGGGGAGGACTCCTCCCCTGGCCGCCGCCCCCTTGGAGATTGGATCTCCTAGGGGCTGGCGCACCCCCCCCTTGGGATCCCTATATATAGTGGGGTAGGAGGGCCTCCCAAACACACCTTATGCCTTTGGTGCAGCCCCTCCCTCTCTCCCAAGTTCTCCTCCTCTTCTCCCATGGTGCTTGGCGAAGCCCTGCGGGATTGCCACGCTCCTCCACCACCACCACGCCGTTGTGCTGCTGTTGGATGGAGTCTTCCTCAACCTCTCCCTCTCTCCTTGCTGGATCAAGGCGTGGGAGACGTCACCGGGCTGTACGTGTGTTGAACGCGGAGGTGTCGTGCGTTCGGCACTTGATCATCGGTGATCTGAATCACGACGAGTACGACTCCATCAACCCCGTTCACTTGAACGCTTCCGCTTAGCGATCTACAAGGGTATGTAGATGCACTCCCCTTTCTACTCGTTGCTGGTCTCTCCATAGATAGATCTTGGTGTTACGTAGGAAAATTTTTGAATTTCTGCTACGTTCCCCAACAGTGGTATCAGAGCTAGGTCTATTGCGTAGATTCTTTGCACGAGTAGAACACAAAGTAGTTGTGGGCGTTGATGTTGTTCAATATGCTTACCGTTACTAGTCCAATCTTGTTTCGACGGTATTGTGGGATGAAGCGGCCCGGACCGACCTTACACGTACTCTTACGTGAGACAGGTTCCACCGATTGACATGCACTTGGTGCATAAGGTGGCTAGCGGGTGCCAGTCTCTCCCACTTTAGTCGGAACGGATTCGATGAAAAGGGTCCTTATG
>NW_021192817.1:0-1100 GCF_002162155.2 Triticum dicoccoides | reverse complement strand
TAGAGCAACAGAGGCTCTTTGCTGATTGGAGCAGCAAGCACCGGCTGGGTGGAGAGCAGAGCTTTTAGCTCGGCAAACGCTGCATCAGCTTCTGGAGTCCACTCGAACTTGTCAGCCTTCTTCATCAGTCGGTAAAGAGGCAGTGCCTTTTCACCGAGTCGTGAGATGAATCGACTTAATGCGGCCAAGCATCCAGTAAGCTTCTGGACATCGTGCACTCGCACAGGGCGTTTCATTCGGAGGATAGTGCCAATCTTCTCTGGGTTAGCGTCGATTCCCCGTTCGGAAACGAGAAAACCGAGTAACTTGCCACCAGGAACTCCAAATGTGCACTTTGATGGATTGAGCTTGATATCATACCTTCTGAGGTTGGCAAATGTTTCGGCGAGGTCAGCGAGCAGGTCGGAACCTTTTCGTGACTTGACAACAATATCATCCATATAAGCTTCCACATTCCGACTGACTTGGGTGAGTAGACACTTCTGAATCATTCGCATAAATGTGGCTCCGGCATTCTTGAGGCCGAATGGCATGGTGATATAGCAGAAGCACCCGAATGGAGTGATGAAAGCTGTTTTTACCTCATCGGGCCCGTACAGACGGATCTGGTGGTACCCGGAGTAGGCATCTAAAAAAGACAACCTCTCGCATCCCGCGGTCGAGTCAACAATTTGATCTATGCGAGGGAGAGGAAAGTGATCTTTCGGGCAGGCCCGGTTGATGTGCTTGAAATCAATGCACATTCGGAGCGACTTGTCCTTCTTAGGAACCATGACGACATTAGCGAGCCACTCGGAGTGGTATATCTCTCGGATAAATCCTGCCGCCAACAGTCGAGCCACTTCTTCACCGATGGCCTTTCTCTTCTGGACGGCGGACCGCCGAAGATGCTCTTTGACTGGTTTTGCAGACGAGTCGACTCTTAGGCGATGCTCAGCCAGTCCCCTGGGAACACCTGGCATGTCAGCGGGCTTCCATGCAAAAATGTCCCAGTTCTCACGGAGGAACTGGATGAGCGCTTCTTCCTATTTTGGGTCGAGTGTTGTGGAGATGCGGGTCGGAGCTGCTTCGGGATCGGTCGGGTGAATGTGAACAGGCTT
>NW_021192816.1:0-824 GCF_002162155.2 Triticum dicoccoides | reverse complement strand
GAAGGTGATCATGCTCACATGCCACGGATTTATAGTAGTGTGTGGGATTTCCAGTAGAAGAGTAGCTTCACAGATGGCTCTTCTTGGCGCCGCTATCTCTTGTGTGGACGTCCTTGCCGTGCCCATGTCAATGCAAGCCACAATGCATGAGACTAATATTATAGGCACTCCACATTGACTGGTTATTAACTGCTATGTCCTTTCGTTTATTCGTAAATAAATGGGATGTTAGCAAGTATGTTGTCTAAATTTGGCTCATGCCATACAAAAGATTACTTAGATTGTTTTCTCCAGAAAAGAGAGTATTCAAATTGGTTAGGTGGAAACATATTATTAAATTATCTAGTTTATTTTTGTTTCTTTCAGGCTTCAATCTGGAAATAGATTGTTCAAAGAAATATTCTCATTATGACCAATCTTGAAACGAATAGTATTAGTCGAGACGTGCGTTGCACGTACATGCTTACTAGTTTTGTAAAGGACAACTTCAAATTGTTGCTTCAGTTTTAAATAATAAATAAGAAAAAGTATTGTATTTTTTAAGGCGACGGGTAGCGGCTGGTCACATGGGGTCTGTGGTGGAACACAGTTGTAAAAACAGAATTGGCTCTTCTCTTGCTAAGCATTGGATGGGTCGAAAGCAATATAATGCCCCCCCCCCCCACCCCAACATCAGCATACATCAACATGCAAATATGCAGGAAGATTAACGTGCATGAGAAAAGGACTATCTCAATAAATATATAGAGAAATCACATTTATTTTACTTCAAGTTATCATTTTATTGAGCCAATATCAACAATTTATCCAACCAAATCTCGCTG
>NW_021192815.1:0-6833 GCF_002162155.2 Triticum dicoccoides | reverse complement strand
TACGTGCCGCGCCGTGATTTTGTTGGTGTTCTAGGCTCGCGTCTCTAGCACAGTCTAGCCTAGGACCAGCACAGTACCGTCGTTGAGCGTTTATTCAACTTTGCATCTCTGAATTGATTATTGCTGACCCTTTTTGCTACCATACTATAAGCCTTCCCAGCTCCACATACATCTACGTCGTGTGTTTGACTCTCCCTTGTAATCGCTCTATCCAAGCTTTGAGAGTTTTTGACTACAACGGTTGCCGATCACCGCCTGCTGCTGGGTAAGAACTGGTAAGAATTTGAGATTTGCTTGACGGATTTGTGATACACCACCACCACTTCTTAGTAGTCTGTAGGATCATATTCTTGTGTGTTTCTATTGCTGCTAACCATGCCAGGATCACAAGCCGACGAGATTGACTGGGAGAACTTATCGAACAAGGAGCTTCATGATAAGTTTCAGCAAATGATGACTGAACAGGTACAAGATGTGCTGAACAATTTTGAAGAGGCCATGGAGAAGATCACTGGCCTTGAGAAGACGTTCGAAACAAAGCTCGATAACAGATTTAATGAACTGCTTGCGCGTCTTCCACCACCGGCTGCACCTGTCGCACCTCTGCAACAACAACAACTACGCCCCCTTCAGAATCAGTATGGACGAGCACAGCGTGTTCCTATTGTGCCAGGACAAAATTCTGGTGCCGCTGTTACTGCTGGTGGTGCTTCTTTGGCTCTTGCTACTGCTCCTGCTGGTACCCAGGAGGATGATGAGTATGCGGGCGATTATGAGGATGAGGTTGATCAAAATCAGATCTACGAGCAGCCACCAGCACCACCACCAGCAGGTCGACCTCAGGTATATATTCGTAATGGTAGGCCTGCACCACCACTTCAGGTACGAGATGATATCCATATTCCTAAACTGAAATTGAATATTCCACCATTTGAGGGTAGATATGTTCCTGATATATATCTTACTTGGGAGTTAGAAACTGAACAACGATTTACATGTTTACAATATCCTGAGGAGAGACGAGTTGCTGCTGCTGTTTGTGCTTTCACTAGTTTTGCATGTGTATGGTGGTCTGAGCATTGTAGATTATATCCTATTCCAACTACTTGGGCTGCTTTGAAAACTGCTATGCGTACGCGTTGGGTTCCACCATATTATCAACGTGAATTGCTTCAAAAATTGCAGCGTTTAAGACAAGGGAAAAATTCTGTAGAAGAATATTATCAGGAATTACAAACTGGCATGATTAGATGTGGTATTGTTGAGGAGAATGAAGCTATGCTTGCACGTTTTCTGGGTGGATTAAATAGAGAGATTCAGACCATTCTAGACTATAAGGAGTATACTAATATCACTCGTTTATTCCATCTTGCTTGTAAAGCTGAACGTGAAGTGCAGGATCGACAAGCATTGGGGCGAACTAACTTTTCTGCAGGCCGACCTTCATCATGGACACCACGTGCATCTTCTACTTCAACTGCACCAGCACCTCCATCCGGTGCCACCTCCAGCCGTGATACAAGAAAACAGGCACAACCACCATTATCTGCCAAGAGCGCACCTGCGGGGCCTGCACAGCATTCTTCTTCTTCCAGGGCATCAACAGGGCACACAAGTGATATTATTTGTCGTCGTTGTAAGGGAGGAGGTCATTATGCGAGAGAATGCAAATCTCCGCGTGTGATGATTGCTACCGCGGATGGTGGATATGAGTCCGCTAGTGACCATGATGAGGAGACTTTGGCTCTTATTACACGTGAAGAACATGGTGGAGATGATTCTGATCATGAGACGCAATACATGGCTCCTGAAGACGCTGACAGGTATGAATGTTTAGTTGCTCAACGTGTTTTGAGTGTGCAGGTCACACAAGCTGAGCAAAATCAGAGGCACAATTTGTTCCATACCAAGGGAGTTGTGAAGGAACGTATTGTGCGCGTCATCATAGACGGAGGTAGTTGCAACAACTTGGCTAGCATGGAGATGGTGGAGAAGCTTTCTCTCACCACAAGACCACATCCACATCCTTACTACATCCAATGGTTCAACAACAGCGGCAAGGTTAAGGTAACACGTACTGTTCGTGTGCATTTTAGTATCTCTACATATGCTGATTATGTTGATTGTGATGTGGTACCTATGCAAGCATGCTCCTTATTACTTGGTAGACCATGGCAATTTGATAAAAATTCTGTACACCATGGTAGAAACAATCACTATACTCTTGTTCATAAGGATAAAAATATTACTTGCTTCCTATGACTCCTGATTCCATTTTGAAAGATGATATTAATAGAGCTAATAAAGCACAACAGGAGAAGAATAAGAGTGAAAATCAGATTGTGGCAACAGAATTTGAGCAACAAATGAAGCCTAATAATAAACCATCTAGTGTTGCTTCTGAAATTAAATTGAAAAGTGCATGTTTATTTGCCACCAAATCTGATATTGATGAGCTAGATTTCAGCAAATCTGTTTGCTATGCTTTTGTGTGCAAAGAGGCATTATTTTCATTCGAGGACGTGCCTTCCTCTTTGCCTCCTGGTGTCACTAACATTTTGCAGGAGTTTGTTGACGTTTTTCCACAAGATGTGCCACCGGGATTACCGCCTATTCGAGGGATTGAGCATCAGATTGACTTAATTCCCGGTGCTTCACTGCCAAACCGTGCACCATACCGTACCAATCCAGAGGAGACGAAGGAGATTATGCGTCAAGTACAAGAGCTTCTCGACAAAGGTTATATACGCGAATCCCTTAGTCCTTGTGCTGTTCCTATTATTCTAGTGCCGAAAAAGGATGGTACATCACATATGTGTGTTGATTGTAGACGCATTAATAATATTACTATTCGTTATCGTCATCCTATTCCTAGGCTAGATGATATGCTTGATGAATTGAGTGGCTCTACAATATTCTCCAAAGTTGATTTGCGTAGTGGCTACCATCAAATTCGTATGAAATTGGGAGATGAATGGAAAACAACATTTAAAACTAAGTTTGGATTATATGAGTGGTTAGACATGCCTTTTGGGTTAACTAATGCACCTAGTACTTTCATGAGATTAATGAACGAAGTTTTACGTGCTTTCATTGGACGATTTGTGGTAGTTTACTTTGATGGCATATTGATTTATAGCAGATCTTTGGAAGAACATTTGGAACATTTACGTGCTGTTTTTATTGCTCTACGTGATGCACGTTTGTTTGGTAACCTTGGGAAGTGCATCTTTTGCACCGACCGAGTATCTTATCTTGGCTATGTTGTTACTCCACAGGGAATTGAAGTTGATAAAGCCAAGATTGAAGCTATTGAGAGTTGGCCGCAGCCCAAAACGGTCACACAAGTGAGGAGTTTTCTTGGCCTCGCTGGATTCTATATGCGTTTTGTGAGAGATTTCAGCACCATTGCTGCACCTCTCAATGAGCTTACAAAGAAAGATGTGCCTTTTCTTTGGGGTACCGCACAGGAAGAAGCCTTCACGGTATTGAAAGATAAGCTGACACATGCTCCTTTACTCCGACTTCCTGATTTTAATAAGACTTTTGAGCTTGAATGTGATGCTAGTGGAATTGGATTAGGAGGTGTGTTATTACAAGATGGCAAACCTGTTGCATACTTTTCTGAAAAATTGAGTGGGCCTAGTCTGAATTATTCTACTTATGATAAAGAATTATATGCTCTTGTTCGGACTTTAGAAACATGGCAACATTATTTATGGCCCAAAGAATTTGTTATACATTCTGATCATGAATCTTTGAAACATATTAAAAGTCAAGCTAAACTGAATCGTAGACATGCTAAATGGGTTGAATTCATTGAGACTTTCCCTTATGTCATTAAACACAAGAAGGGAAAAGAAAATGTTATTGCTGATGCATTGTCTCGTCGCTATACTATGCTTTCACAACTTGACTTCAAAATATTTGGTTTGGAGACCATCAAAGATCAATATGTGCATGATGCTGATTTTATAGATGTAATGCAGAATTGTAAAGAAGGAAGAATGTGGAACAAGTTCGTCGTTAACGATGGATTTGTGTTTCGTGCTAACAAGCTATGCATTCCAGCTAGCTCCGTTCGTCTTTTGTTGTTGCAGGAGGCGCATGGAGGAGGATTAATGGGACACTTTGGCGTGAAGAAGACGGAGGACGTACTTGCTACACATTTCTTTTGGCCAAAGATGAGACGGGATGTTGAGCGTTTTATTGCTCGCTGCACTACATGTCAAAAAGCTAAGTCACGACTCAATCCTCATGGTTTATATATGCCTTTGCCTGTACCTAGTGTTCCTTGGGAGGATATATCTATGGACTTTGTTTTAGGTTTACCTCGAACAAAGAAGGGGAGGGATAGCATATTTGTTGTCGTGGATAGATTCTCGAAAATGGCACACTTTATACCATGTCGTAAAAGCGATGATGCTGTTAATGTTGCTGATTTGTTCTTTCGTGAAATTATTCGCTTGCATGGTGTGCCAAATACTATTGTTTCAGATCGTGATACTAAATTTCTTAGCCACTTTTGGAGATGTTTATGGGCTAAGTTGGGGACTAAACTGCTTTTTAGTACTACTTGTCACCCCCAAACTGATGGACAAACTGAAGTAGTCAATAGAACGTTGTCTACTATGCTTAGGGCTGTTTTGAAGAATAATAAGAAAATGTGGGAGGAATGCCTGCCTCATATTGAATTTGCTTATAATCGTTCATTGCATTCTACTACTAAGATGTGCCCTTTTGAAGTTGTGTATGGTTTCCTACCTCGTGCACCTATTGATTTGTTGCCTCTTCCATCTTCGGAGAAGGTTAATTTTGATGCTAAACAACGTGCTGAATTGATTTTAAAAATGCATGAGTTAACTAAGGAAAACATTGAGCGCATGAATGCTAAATATAAACTTGCTGGAGATAAGGGTAGAAAACATGTTGTGTTTGCACCTGGAGATCTTGTTTGGTTACATTTGCGTAAGGATAGATTTCCTGATTTGCGCAAATCAAAGTTAATGCCACGTGCTGAGGGTCCCTTTAAGGTGTTAGAGAAAATAAATGATAATGCATATAAACTTGAGCTGCCTGCAGATTTTGGGGTTAGTCCCACTTTTAACATTGCAGATTTGAAGCCTTATTTGGGTGAGGAAGATGAACTTCCGTCGAGGACGACTTCATTTCAAGAAGGGGAGGATGATGAGGACATCAATACAAATGTTACACCCACAGCCCCTGCTGCTATACATACTGGACCAATTACTAGAGCTCGTGCACGCCAACTAAATTACCAGGTACTTTCGTTTCTTGGTAATGATTCTAATGTTCATGAGAATATGATGCTGCCTAAATTGGATACATTTGTTTTGCTTACAAATGAAGGGCCTAGCTTGGAGAAGGATGAACATTGGAGCAAGAACAAGCATGGAGATGATGGCATGCGCAAGGGAAACAAGAACGGAGTTACAAGTGATGATTTCAGGACTTTGAAGCCACTATATAGGGTGCATGAAGCCTTGGACGAAATATACAAGATGCCACTTCATAAATTTCGTCCCGAGGCTATTTTAGGTGCTGCGTCACCTTATTATTGGGCCAGGCCCATTTAATTTCGAAATACATAAATATAGGCTATTTTTAGAGTCCGTATGTGTGGGGAAACAAGAGATAGGGTTGATTTCGGACCCCTCCACCAAGGGCCACGAAATTCCCCCCCTCTTCCTCCATATATACAGCCCTTAGGGCATCGTTTAGACTTCGGGTTTTGTTTAGATTAAAAGTTCGCCATAGCTGCAACTTCGCGTACTTCGTTTGTGTTCAACGACCAGACAAAGGCGTCACAGAACCCCACCTTGATCAATAAAGCTTTCATCTTATATTCGCAATATCCAGATTGCAATCTTAGTTTCTTGCTTGTTCTTCGTTTGCTCGCAGGAAACAGACCCTCGTGGTCAGGTTGATCGTGCTCCGGCGTGGTCAATAACCTCTCGGAGTTGGTTTAGCGATTGCGAAGGCGCGACGTCCTCGCACGTTCGTAGTCGGATCGTCAAAGTCGACTTCCACCAAAGCGATATCCATCATCTCATCGAAAGACGGGACACCTTTGCCTCTATCACATCTTGTATATTTCGTCCATGGCTTCATGCACCCATTATGGTGGCTTCAAAGTCCTGAAATCATCACTTGTAACTCCGTTCTTGTTCCCCTTGCGCATGGCATCATCTCCATGCTTGTTCTTGCTCCAATGTTCATCCTTCTCCAAGCTAGGCCCTTCATTTGTAAGCAAAACAAATGTATCCAATTTAGGCAGCATCATATTCTCATGAACATTAGAATCATTACCAAGAAACGAAAGTACCTGATAATTTAATTGGCGTGCGCGAGCTCTAGTAATTGGTCCCGTATATGTAGCAGTAGGGGATGTGGGTGTAACAATGGTATTGATGTCCTCATCATCCTCCCCTTCTTGAAATGAAGTCGTCCTCGACGGAAACTAATCTTCCTCACCCAAATAAGGCTTCAAATCTGCAATGTTAAAAGTGGGACTAACCCCAAAATCTGCAGGCAGCTCAAGTTTATATGCATTATCATTTATTTTCTCTAACACCTTAAAGGGACCATCAGCACGTGGCATTAGCTTTGATTTGCGCAAATCAGGAAATCTATCCTTACGCAAATGTAACCAAACAAGATCTCCAGGTGCAAACACAACATGTTTTCTACCCTTATCTCCAGCAAGTTTATATTTAGCATTCATACGCTCAATGTTTTCCTTAGTTAACTCATGCATTTTTAAAATCAATTCAGCACGTTGTTTAGCATCAAAATTAACCTTCTCCGAAGAT
>NW_021192814.1:0-1340 GCF_002162155.2 Triticum dicoccoides | reverse complement strand
AAAATACTTCACACACTTTTGTGTTTTGTCTAATTGCAGGTGTATGGGACATTTGTACAATCCACATATGAAGATAAGGGAAAAGGAGATGTTTAGGTTGTGTTCAAAAAGTCCTCTCACGTCACTCTAACCTACAAATGTCCCATACACCTGCAATTAGACAAAACACAAAAGTGTGTGAAGTATTTTTGTCTGGATAACATAAATAGATTATTGAATAGTTTGCATTAGAAATCACCTGACAAATATGCATGTATGCAATATTTTTGGTCGTATCCAAGGTAGTCATGTCCTCATCATCCTCCCCTTTTTGAAAACAAAGCCGTCCTCGGCATTGCTTAATCTGAAATGTGGCTAACAAAAGAGACAAGGTGTACATGTTGTCTATGTATATGTCATCCATTTTAACTTCCCTTGATTTTTGCACATATGTCACATGTATACATGAGTAACTTTCATTGTTCATAAAATCTAAAGCCAAAAAATTATCACAAGAAGTAGAAGGCATGAAAATAATGCAACTCAATTTGCACATATAAGTGAAGCTCTTATTCACTTCAAAAGATTGGCAATGTTCATCATTAAACCATCCTAACTTCGATGAATAAACCTTACTTGCATCAAATTTACATGCTACAACATGCTTAAATATGCAAACATGCAATAAGTCATTGGACACAGAATCATCATCAAGATTAGAGGTCATATCAAAATGATTAAACAATGGTTCTTTTGCATCAACAGTTAATTCAATGGGTGCACTCAAAATTGTTGATATTTCAGTTGTTTGATCACATGACGCATTCATGACAGTAACAAGAGTCTCTAAAATAGGTGGTGTGCTCAAATCAACAGGTAACTCAACACATGATGCCTTCAAGTTAACTAGGCATGCTTCATTCTCATGTGAAGTTATATCATCAAGACCTTTACTGTTACCTCGCAGAGATGTAGCTGATGTAGGTACGGACGTTGACAATGTACCATACTCTTGAGATGATATCGCGCTCACAATCCGAGGTGGGGCTGCTCTAGTAGGTGCAATAGTGGAGTAACCAACCGGCGGTGGTGAGCATGAACTGGAATAGTAGTTGTTGTAGTCACCCAATGCATCCTCCTGTATTTGTCTCTCAAAGGTACAAGCACGGACATACATACCAGTAATGCAACGAGGAATATACTGAAATCTTGCCTGAATATCATGGTTCAAACCACCAAAAAATCTATTCATTGTATCATCCTCAGATTCTTCTATGTCACAATGATGCATATAAGATTTGAACTCT
The DNA here is from genome assembly GCF_002162155.2 of Triticum dicoccoides. Taxonomy (NCBI): domain Eukaryota; kingdom Viridiplantae; phylum Streptophyta; class Magnoliopsida; order Poales; family Poaceae; genus Triticum; species Triticum dicoccoides. The sequence continues at coordinate 54 of NW_021192814.1, read as the reverse complement.
TGGTAGTAAGCATGAATAGTGTTACTGCCTTGTTTTAATTGCTCCAATTTGCGA
>NW_021192813.1:0-851 GCF_002162155.2 Triticum dicoccoides | reverse complement strand
AAATCCAGAAAATCAATTACTGCGTCAGCCTGACGTCAGTGTGACGTCAGCAGGTCAACGGAACTGGTCCAGGTCAAACCTGACAGTGGGTCCCGCATGTCAGGGTGATTAATTTAATTAAAACTTAATTAAAACTAATCCTGTTTAATTAACAGGGCTGGGCCCCACCTGTCATTGACTCAGGGGAGTCAACCAGGGCCCACCCGTGGTCAAACCCGGGTCGGCTGCACCGGCGTTTAGCCGCCGGCGAGCCCGACGCGGCGGCGGAAGTGGTTTTGGCCATTTCGGCCACCAAATGGGCCGCGGAGACCACCGGAGGGAAGCTGAGGACAAACCGCAGCTCTTGGCGGAGTCCGTTGAGGTCGGGATGGCCGGAGTTGGCGCCGGCGACGACTTTGGCGGCCACCGGGGTTCGGTCGGAGGTGAACTTGGTGCTAGAGGGTTCGGTGAGGCTCGTGGAGTAGCTAGCTAGGTGCTGCGGAACTTGGTGAGTAAGATGGACACCATCTTGTGGCCGGAGGATGACCGGGAGCACGTCGGCGACGAGCTCCACGGCGGTGGGTGCGGTTGAGCTCCGGGAGGTTGCTACACGGCTCGGGAGCAAGAACGGAAGGGAGGGGAAGATGGCTAAGCTCACAGTGAGTGCGACGGAGTTCTTGGTGCGGCCGGAGATGGACCGGAGCGACGACGGTGTTGAAGGGGATCTCCGGCGACGGTGAGCTCGGGCGAGGTCGGTGCGGTGGTCTCGGGCGTTGCGAGCGCTCGGGGCTCGGCTGCTCGATGAAGTGGACAGCGGCGGAGCTCCTGGACACGGTGAGACGGCGTGGGGTGGTCGGAGGGCGTGGCTACGG
>NW_021192812.1:0-1156 GCF_002162155.2 Triticum dicoccoides | reverse complement strand
TGTTAATGGTGGTAATCACTCCGGGATCCCAAAACAGTGAGTAATAGTCCATGAAACCGGCCAGAATCGGCCAAAACTGCCAGTATTGATGACCGACATGTAAGCGCACCCTTGGGTTGACTAACTATGGAAATCGCTTCGGGACCCCAAATCGGTGAGTAATAATCCAAGAGATGGGCCAGAATCGGCCAAAACTGCGAGTGTTGATGACCAACACGTAAACGCATCACAGGGTTTGTTAATCGTGGAAATCACTCTGGGACCCCAAAACAGTGAGTAATATCGATGAAACAGGCCAGAATCGGCCAAAACTAGCAGCATTGATGACCGACACGTAAACACATCCCAGGGTTTGTTAATCGTGGAAATTACTTCGGGACCCAAAAACAATGAGTAATAGTCCATGAAACGGGCCAGAATAGGCCAAAACTGCCACTGTTGATGACCGAGACGTAAACGCATGCCAGGGTTTGTTGATAGTGGAAATCACTCTCCAACCCCAAAACAGTGCGTAATAGTCCATGAAACGGGCCAGAATCGGCCAAAACTGCCAGTGTTGGTGACCGACACGTAGACGCATCCCAGGGTTTGTTAATCGTGGTAATCACTCCTGGACCCCAAAACAGTGAGTAATAGTCCATGAAACGGGCCAGAATTGGCCAAAACTACCAGTGTTGATGATCGACAAGTAAACGCATCCCAAGATGTGTTAATCGTGGAAATCACTCTGGGACCCCAAAACAGTGAGTAATAGTACGTGAAACGGGCCAGGATCGGCCAATGCTGCCAGTGTTGATGACCGACACATAGACGCATCCCAGGGTTTGTTAATCGTGGTAATCACTCCATGACCCCAAACCAGTGAGTAATAGTCCATGAAATGCGCCAGAATCGGCCAAAACTGCCAGTGTTGATGACCGATACGTAAACGCATCCCAGGGTTTGTTAATCGTGGTAGTCACTCTCGGACCCCAAAACAGTGAGTAATAGTCCATGAAACGGGCTAGAATCGGCCAAAACTGTGAGTGTTGATGACCGACACGTAAACGCATCCCAGGATTTGTTAATCGTGGAAATCACTCTGGGACCCCAAAACAGTGAGTAATAGTTCATGAAACGGGCCAGAATCGGCCAAAACTGCGAGTGTTGATGACCG